>NC_045443.1:126152404-126167374 GCF_002776525.5 Piliocolobus tephrosceles | reverse complement strand
TCCTTCCTTCCTTCCTTCCTTCCTTCCTTCCTTCCTTCCTTCCTTCCCTTACCTCCCTCCCTCCCTCTCTCCGTGCCTCTCTCTTCTTTTTTCTTTTTTTTGACGCAGGGTCTCACTCTGTCACTCAGGCTGGAGTTCAGAGGCATGATCACAGCTCACTGCAGCCTCGAACTCTTGGGCTCAAGCGATCTTCCTGCCTCAGCCTCCCAAGTAGCTGGGACTACAGGCATGCATGACAATGCTTAGCTAGTTTTTAAAATTTTTTGTAGAGGTGGAGTCTCACTATGTTACCCAGGTTGATCATGAACTCCTGGGCTCAAGCAATCTCTCTGCCTTGGCCTCCCAAAGTGCTGGGATTACAGGCATGAGTTGCCACACTGCCAAAAAGTCTTTCTTTAGTTCAACTGAACTCTTCTTCCTAGGAATGTTTCCCCATGGCTGTTTTCCTTCCTGCATAATGGCCCTTTTAATATGTGAGCATAGCCATTCTATCTCCCACTAGAAGAGACATAGCAATGAAAAGTAATATGTTTATAGGAGGCAGAAGTCTTGGAGGGAAATCCGGCCAGAACGCAGAAATGTACATATCATCATACATGGAACATGGAAGGTCCCAGAGATTGCACCTGCCTATGATGTCATCATGCTCCTAGAAAATCCACAGTGCCCACTGGGCACCTGCTACCCTCCTTCCTCTCACTGCAGATCTTCCCTGGAGCTACAGGGAGCCCTTTCTCCCCCATGTTTCATTCTGCCCCATTCCAAATTCAAAACCTTGTCCAGTTCCGTGATCTGATAAAACCCCTCACTGCTTTTCAAGATGAAAGCAACTTAGAATGTCGTCCCATAAGTATCTCTCCATTTTAAAGGGAATTACTTGAGACCAGTGATAGCTTCATCCTCGTGCACTGGCAAATATACAACAGCTCTCTGAAGGGTGGGAAAACCAAAGCCCGGCTTTAGGATGTTTCCTAGTTTCCATGGTGCAAATGCTCTTCAGTCTAAGCTGCTGCAGGGGGATTCTGAACTGCAATTGGAAGAGATTAGAGGAACATATCTGTAGTATTTTTTACCATTTAGATACAATAAACGTGAATGAACTCAAGAGCATAGATCACAGCAACGTACAGTGTAATCACCGGGAAGCGATGAGCTTCGAGGGTTTATTATCTTTGTTTTTAATGTTGTTTAAGTCTCTTTATGATTAAAGATATTTATTACTTTTGTTGATGTAATTTGTATTATATAGAAGTGCAATGACAATGAAACATGTTGTATTTGTATATAATATAATCTCTAACGATGGCTGTGTTTCACAGCCCCCTCACTCCATTCCTGGACAGTTTCCCATGGGACTCTGAAGAGCCAGTTCTACAGACGTCCGTACGCCATTGCTTTGGTTCACAGAAATGTATTCAACAAACACCTCTACAAAGTTTGCTATTGGCCAGGCTCTGATGTAAACACTTTATCCCAATCCTTCAAGCAACTGCATTTTACAAGCAGGGATACTGAGGCCCAGAGAGGGAGGAAACAACCACCACAGAGGTATCGAATGGTGGAGCAAGAACACGAACCCAGAAAATCAGGTGGTGTGCAGTAACCATGAGGTGTGGGAGAATCTTCTGGAGCCCTGGAGCCCTCAGTGACTCACAAATGATTACCCAGGGGCTCCATGGCCCCTTTGGCTGCTTGTCTTGTGCCTCTTGAGCAAGCTTCTTCCACTACTCTCTCCTCCCCTCCACTCCCCTCCCCTCCCCTCCCCTCCTTTGCCCTCCCCCTTCCTCTCCTTCTTTCTATCTCTCTTTCTTGTTTTGAGACAGGGTCTTGCTCTATTGCCCAGGCTGGAGTGTAGTGGCATAATCACATCTCACTGCAACCTCAAACTCCTGGACCCAGGCAATTGTAAGACCTCAGCCTCCCAAGTAGCTGGGACTATGGGTGTGTGCTACCATGCCCGGTTAATTTTTTAATTTCATTTTTAGTTTTAGCAGAGATGGGGTCTTGCTGTATTGCCCAGGCTGGTCTCCAACTCCTGCCCAGGATTGCTGGGCTCAAGTGATCCTCCAGCCTCAGCCCCCCAAAGCACTGGAATTACAAGCATGAGCCACCACACCTGGCCAAGCAAGCATTCTTTATTTTATTTTTGGCTCTGCACCCAGGCCTTGTTCACGAACACACCCACCTGCCCACTCATCCAGGGATGTGCTGGACTATTGCTCTGTGCAGGGCTTGGTGCTGGGAGATGAGCATTGTGGGAGACTCATGGGTGGGAGGAGAGAGGAGACTCAGTGGCTGTCTCAAGGTGTGAAGCCGGGGCTTTGGGAAGAGGGTGCTTGATACTGAAGAAGAAATGGATAAATTCCCGGACACATACACCCTTCCAAGACTAAACCAGGAAGAAGTCGAATCCCTGAGTAGACTAATAAGTTCTGAAATTGAGGCAGCAATTAATAGCCTACCAACCAAAAAAAGCCCAGAACCAGATGGATTCACAGTGGAATTCTACCAGAGGTACAAAGAAGAGCTGGTACCACTTCTTCTGAAATTATTCCAAACAATAGAAAAAGAGGGACTTTTCCCTAACTCATTTTATGAGGCCAGCATCATCCTGATACCCAAACCTGGCAGAGACACAACAACAACAACAAAATTTCAGGTCAGTATCCCTAATGAACATCGATACAAAAATCCTCAATAAAATACTGGCAAGCCAAATCCAGTTATTCAATTATTTCTGAATAACTCCTGTATCATTACTCCCCTACTTAGAATCCCCCCAGTGCTTTCTTCCTCACTCAGGTGAGCATATCAAAAAGCTTATCCATCACGATCAAGTCAGTTTCATCCCTGGAATGCAAGGCTGGTTCAACATATGCAAATCAATAAACATAATCCATCACACAGACAGAACTAACGACCAAAACCACATGATTATCTCAATAGATGCAGAAAAGGCCTTCGACAGAATTCAACACCCCTTCGTGCTAAAAACCCTCAATAAACTAGGCACTGGTGGAACGTATCTCAAAATAATATGAGCTATTTATGACAAGCCAGTATCACACTGAAGGGGCAAAAGCATTCCCTTTGAAAACCAATACTGAAGAAGCAGAGGAATGAGACAAACGGCCCTCATGTGTGTAACCTTCCACATGCTCCAGGCTTCTGCAAAGGCTTCTCAGCACCTTTGCAAGGGCTGCTGTGGTATTACATTCATTTCCTCATGAGGAAATAGGGTCCACCGGGTCAAGCAGAGTGCCTCCAGTGCTGCAGCTGGGAAGCCAGGGACGACCAAGCCCCCATCCCCTTCCTCTGAAGGAGGCCAAGGTGGTTCAACACAGTTCTGCATCTGGCACCAAACCATGGATGCCAAGTTGAAGGCTCTGAGCGTCCCTTTTTGGGAGCAGGATTCAGAATCTGGTTCCAGAATCCGACTGCTGGGGTGGGATCTACGCTTTGACACCCACTCCCTGTACGGCTTGGAGCCGTGAACTGCATACCTGTCAGGCCTCAGCTTTCTCATCTATAGGGCAGGGAGTAACCAGTGTGCCTATGGCAATGAGGCAGATTCTAGGGGATGATGGTGGAAAAGCATGTGGCCGGGGGCCTGGGACGTGCAAGCGCCCTGGAAGGTTTCCTGCTCTCTGGACAGCAGAGAGGTGAAGAGCAGTGGCCCCAAAGCCACCCGGCCTGGTGGACATCCTATCCCCATTCCCGGTATATGTGCAACCTTGGACACACTTCACAATCCTGTGCCTTGTTTTCTACATCGAATACAAATCATTAGGGTTGTTGAAAGGATTAAATGCCCTAATGCACACTGAGTGTTTGAGTCACAGCTAGCACCTGTTCACCCTTTCAAGATGTCACCTGCTGCTGCCATTACTAGGCTGGCAGAAATACAGGCCCGACTCCAGCAACGATATATTCAGGCATCTGGATGTTTCATCACGATAAAAGCAGAACTGACCACACACGGGCCTGGACTCCATGAGCAACTCACCTGCACCTGTTCATTTGCACCTTCAGTTTACATTCATTAAACACCTCCTGTGAACCAAGGGAGCGTGCGAGATGCTGGAAACAGCACAAGGAGCTGGACCGTGTGAGGAGCTGGGAAACAACATAGGCTCGGTCCCCGCCCTCTCTGAGCTGACAGGGAAAATCTATTCACAAACCCTTTCCAAGCGGCTGAATCCTTTTTGGTGAATGACGGGCCGGAAGATGATGTATGACTTTGTCCTCTTCCTGCTCAGATAATGTGTAAGGAGCGCGGCAAGGTTTCCCCTCTGATGCTCTGTGTCCCCCTCACGCCAGCCTGGCCCAGGAGGAGGCTGTTCAGGTCTCACAGTCACACTCCTGATTGGGGTGATAAATCTGTACCCTAAATGCTGTAAGTGGGAAGCCCGGGAATTCCCAACATTCAGCTCTGACATGGTCCTCACAGAGGACAGCTGTTCTTTCCCTTCAGCCACAAGAAGGCCCCCGGGGTGCTGCAGTAACTGGGACTGCAGCCTCAGAAAAGGAGGTGCAGCCAGATGTTCCAGCTCCCGCATGGGCTGGCTCTGCCCGGGACTGGATGCTGTCACTAACTTGCAACCCTGCGGTAGCCGGCGGAGACTGCTGATGTAGGTCTGTAACTATCTCAGACTTCTGGCACAAGCCTACCAGCTTACTGTCGTCTACCTCAGCTTAAGAAAGAGAGGTTTCAGATTCAGTAAAGAAGGTCCATGCAGAATAATCACAGAAGCCAAATGTGTCAAATTGACCGGGCCCTACTGTCCATGAATTCAAGGAGAAGGGCCAAAGAGGAGAGTTCTTCTTTCTTTGTTGCCCAAGCTGGAGTGCAGTGGCACAAACATATCTCACTGCAGCCTTGGATTCCTGGCCTCAAACAATCTTTGCACCTCAGTTTCCAGAGTAGCTGGGACCACAGGAACGCACCACCCAGGCCCAGCTAGTTTTAAAAAATTTTTGTAGAGATGTGGTCCCACTACGTTGCCCAGGTTAGTCTCAAACTCCTGGTCTCAAGCAGTCTTCCCACATCAACCTCCCAAAGTGCTGAGATTACAGGCATAAGCCACTGTGCCTGGGCAAAAAGGAGATGTTTCCCCCATGATTTACTGACAGAATTTTCCTCATTACTGAAAGAATCATTTTTACATGTGAGGCACCGTTCTAAGCACTCATTCTACGTTAATTCTTACTGTTCCCACAATATTCACATGAGATGGATACTATTATCACCACCACCACTCCCATCATCTGGAAGAGGAAACTGAGCTCAGTGAAGTTAAGAAGTTTGCTTAACGTCACACTGCAAATAAGCAGCAGAGCGTGGGCCCGGATCCACCTTGGCCGGGGGTCAGCAGACGATTCCTCTAAAGGGCCAGATAGTAAATGGTTTTGATTTCTTGGGCCACGCAGTCTCTTGCAACTGCTCAACTCTGCCACTGGAGTGTGAAGGCAGCCATGGCCAAAATACAAACAAATGAACATGACTGGGACTGGGCTCCGATAAAACTTTATCAATGGACACCGCAATGTGAATTTTGTATGATTTGCACTTGTCACAAAATACTTTTTTTTTCCCCCTCAGTGGTTTTAAAATATAAAATCTACAGTCCATCTCCCTGGCTGTGCAAAAGCAGCTGACCTGCCAGACCAGGCCTGTAGGCTGTAGTTTGCCAACCCCTGCTCTTTTTTTTTCTTAACTTTTAAGTTTAGGGGTACAAGTGCAGGATTGTTACACAGGTAAACTTGTGTCATGAGGTTTTGTTCTACATAATATTTCATCACTCAGGTATTAAGCCTAGTATCCATTAGTTGTTTTTCCTGATCCTTTCCCTCCTCCCACCCTTCACCCTCTGAAAGGCCCCAGTATCTGCTCCTCCCCTCTAGGCGTGTTCTCATCATTTTGCTCCCACTTATAAGTGAGAACATGCAGTATTTGGTTTTCTGTTCCTTCTAAGGATAATGGGCTCCAGCTCCATTCATGTCCTTGCAAAGGACAAGATGTTGTTCTTGCCAGCCCCTACTCTGAGGCCACTTAAGAGTATGCAGAGCCAGGATGATTTGGTTTGACTTGTCCAGCATTGTCCTAGGCCAGTCTTATGAGGTCTCTCTCTTCTTAACTTTTTATTATGAATATTCACAAATACACAGAAAGGTGGAGAGAACAGTATCATATATCCTTAACATACTGGCTCCCAACCGTGACAGGCAGGCACCGTTGTGAGATCTCTTAGCAGAAGTCGGGAATGCTGGGTAGACAGGATTAAGTGAGCAGATGCGTCTGAGTCCCTGTAGCATCTATCTGGTGTGCAAATAATTCAAGAGGCTTATGTGCCTTTGCTGTAACTCCGGTAATGTTGCACTGAAAGTGCTTGAAGCCAGGGGCCTTGTCTGTTCACCTTCCGGTGAGCTATAAGATGGGACAAGTGTCATCTTAAAAGAACAAAATGCTTAAGTACTTTACCCGTTCAATTAGAAGCAGAGGATGGGTAGGGTTTAAATACTCCCCACTCTACCCATTGGGATAAAGAGAAAGTCCGGGATAAGAGTCCAGACAATGAAATTTCTAGTGTTCTTTGGGTCAACTCACAGGGAAGGAATTCCTCCCTGAAAGGAGGCCACCTTGACTTCCACTCCTTTGCTTAGCCTTGATGACCTCCTGATGTTAAGAGGCAGAAGTGAGCCTTTGCTAGTTTGCCACAATGATTTATTTTGTTTAAGAACTATAAGCGCTCAGAGATTGAAAAAAAACAACAATAACAACAACAACAATCAGTGTTTTTCAATAAACAGCTGATGGCTAAATTGAAGATGGAAATGCAGTCATCATCTCAAATGAGCATTCATCACGCGTCTATCTGCATGTGGTATGGGCTTTAAAGGAAATGATGCATTGACCTACTTTTTTCCAATAGAGATGCTTCACCTGTTTGGGTTTCGGCAGCGTTTGCAAACTGTTGCAACTTTAAAAGTAAGCACTCATAGCCTCAGGGACTTGAGCTTGTAGGACTACGGAATGGTTTGAAGTTCTAGTAAGAAAATGCCTTTGTCTTGTTATGTCATCATGTTCTTCTCTGGATAAACATATGTTCTCGCCCAATTTTCATCATGGAAAGACCAAGACCGAGTTTCATTCTACAAGGACTTACAATAAAACAGTGCCTGCCCTGCCGGGCGCAGTGGCTCATACCTGTAATCCCAGCACTTTGGGAGTCCGAGGCGGGTGGATCACCTGAGGTCAGGAGTTCAGGACCAGCCTGGCCAACATGGTGAAACCCCGTCTCTACTAAAAAAATACAAAAATTAGCCAGGCGTGATGGTAGAGACCTGTAATCCCAGCTATTCAGGAGGCTGAGGCAGGAGAATCGCTTGAACCCGAGCGGTGGAGCTTGCAGTGAGCTCAGATTGCGCCACTGCACTCCAGCCTGGGCAACAGAATGAGACTCTGTTTCAAACAACAACAACAACAAACAAACAAACAAACAAAAATGGTGCCTGCCCATCCTAATATACTGTATCAGTTGTCTCAGTTCCTTATCCCATTCTGAGCCCTGAAAGGGGGTTTGCAGTGCCCTTCTAGTGGAGGGGGTGTCCAATTTCTCAACTCTGGGCTGAGCCATGGACTTATCTTTAGCTAACAGAACACACTGGAAATGATCCTTCTGCTTCCAAGCTGTGGCCTCATGCCGGGGAGACTTCTGCTTGTTCTTTTCTTCCCTGCTATTGCTACAAGGAAGACATTCCCAGGCTAGCTTGGTGGCCCAGGATGAAGCTGAGATATTTACAGTGCAAAGTGCATCTACCCAACTGATGTGTGAGTGAGTCCAGCTAAGATTAGCAGCAAGATTAGCAGAATTCCCAGACCAGCCCACTCCAAATCGGCCACCTATTTCCTTCTCCCAGGCAGCCCTCACGATAGACAGAAAACATAAATGAATGTTGTTTTAGGCCACTGAGTTTCGGGGGTGGCCTGTTACACAGTAGTAACTAATATGTCAACTCACTTTAAACTTAAGCAAAGCACAGGCAGAAAGCTAATTTTTCTGGAAAAAATAATTGTGATATATTTTAAATCCAAGTGAAAGTGAGATTTTATTTTATGTACTGATTTGGTTTATAAGTATTTATGTGGATAATTGAGACTTTCCTACAGAATGCGGGAAGTATAATAAAATTCCTTCCTTAGGGAATAGAGTAGGCAAATATAAATATCAAATGCTGCTCAAATCTAGCTGTGCAATACATTTATCTGAAGATCTGTCACCTGGGCCCAGCTGCCACAGATAAACATTTACTGGTCAGGGGGTGAGGCCCAAGTATTTTCTGCAAAACTCCCTAAATGCCTAAATTGGGCAGCTAAGGCTGAGAAACACTAGGCTTCATGATGCTGTGATATAAATAGTTAAAATGCAGTAGAGATTTTATCAAATTCCGTGTTTTTTTTTTTTTTTTTCTAACACTAAATCCATTTTCCAGTCCCCATCAATATCAGATCAGACAGGAGGCTTTTTTCTAGATGACTTTATGATGTAGACAGGAAATGCTCTACTTTCAGGCTGGAGGCAGCTGCAAGCCACGTCAGAAATGTTCTTTTCTTCACCCTTTCTCTCCCATTACAATCTCCCAGAGTCATTAAGCTTCGTTCTGTGGCCTTGCTTTATTCTGCATTGTACAGGTTTTGAAATGTGACGACGTCTCCCCAACCTTTCTCTCTGTACTGCCATGTGCACGCTGCAACCCTCTCCTCAGGTTGCCAGGAAGGATACCAACTCCGAGAAGCTGCTGAATCCCTATCTTGTGGACACAGGCATCAGACATTGCTGTTTTCATTTCAAGCGAATTAATCCAATGAACAGCCTTTTTTGGTGGTGCCCTCCCAGTCACAGGTAACTCAGAGGAGAATGCAGGGATGATCAGAGACTGACTCTAAAGGGAAATTTGCCTTTAGCTGCCCACCAGGAGAAAAGCAGGAACTCAGTTTCTAGCTCACGTCCTGGACAAAGTCAGAGCAAAAGTCACTGGTAGGGCAGACATTCCTGTAGGTTCCTGAGCTACTGGTGGAAGTGGATGGGGGACAGTGAACCATCTACTTCCCTTGGTCCATCCCAACCCGGTCACTTGCTAGCTGTGGGGTCCTGGGCAGGCAGGTCGTCAGCTTCCTCATCTGTAAAAGGGGTGGCCCAGGGTCTACCTTGTGCAGGATTGCTGGGAGGCTTCTGTGAAGTTACACATGGAGCCCTGATGCCAGTGTTTCCATGATGTTCGCTCTGCTCAGATTAAGGGACCAGCAAATATTGAGATACATATTTGAAAGAACTGAAAAGAAATTCAACGACAAAAGAGATGGGACTTGGCTGCCCTGTTTCCCTTTTTCCCCTATTTCTTGTCCTTCCCTGAAGAAAGTTGTCTTCAGTATAAATTTAAATTTGTTGAGATATAATTCACATACCATGTAATTCACCATTTAAAAGCATATTCCGTGTGAATTCATACAGTCACAAAGTTGTGTAACCATCTCTACTATTTAATTCCAGAACATTTTTTATCACCCCACGTGCAACCGCATGCCAGTTTGCAGTCCCTCCCCATTTCTTCCCCCACCAGCACCTGCAACTGCTGATCTCTTCTCTGGTTCTGAAGACTTGACTATTCTGGACATTTTATATAAATGAAATTATGTATAAATGGAATGGAAATAAGTACAATATGTGACCTTTTGTGGGTAAGCCTGAGTCATTTTATAGAAGAAAAAAAAATTGCAGGTAACTTCCTAAATGCCTAAGAAATGACATTTCAACTTGGGGGCGGGGTCTTATCTTCTGGCTGTAGCCTGATCTCCCCACTTGCTAGAGGTGCTTGCTTGGAATTCTGGAAATGGGGCTCCTGGAGTTGAAGCCCTGCTGTGCCCCCACCCACAGCCCTCCTGCAGAATCGCTGCCACATCCTCACATCCCCGCCCCGTTCCCTTCCACATGTAGCCTTGGTACTGGTTCCTGTGCTCTGCGGGGAGAAGTCATTGGGTAAGTCATTGTCCCAGGCAAAGAAGTATTCCAAAGTGGGCACTGTCGGGAATGTCTGACAACTGCTCACATACAGAAAAACCGAGACACAGATGATTCCCGTGGCTTTACTCCAAGCGGCTGCTTTTAAGAAAGGGGCAGGTTGTTTCCGAGACATACTATGTGGTACCAATCTGTGCAGCTTGCCACTGTGAAGTTTTCAGCAGACCACTGCTCAAAGGAGAGACATAGTCATAACTCCAGAATTCATAACAAAAGTAAGGGATTGCACGGAGTGGCACAAACGGGCTATATTGTAATTTCTTCTCCCGGGATGTCAGAATTTTCTCCACTTCAATGAGCGTTCTCATCGGGCATTCTAATTACTATGACAAACATCAAAACATCACCTCTTGTGTTGCTGCAATCTTACCTATGGAAATATGTCTGGCTGTAAAACATGGTGTTCTGCTGCTTTGCTGCAAGATAAACTGTGTCTCTATTGAAGTTGCCCCATCTGGCATTTGGGAAATGGTTTCTATGGACCAACGACATCCCTAGATGTGATGTTTTCTGGAGTTTCACGGTGTGTGCTAAGGGAAGTGAGGCCTTTGAGCAACAATCGAGGGAGCTGGGGTACTGCATGTGCAGGAACATAGACTTCCTGCAAATGCTGGGCCCTGCATGCTTGGGATTCCCCTCCTGCAGAAAACCTGCCAGACCAGACGTTCTCAAAGTGCTTTCTGGACCAGCAGCATCTGCATGACCAGGGATTTCTTAAAAATGCAGATTCCCAGGTTTCACCATAGACTTGCCAAACCAGATGCTCTGGGGTGGGACTCAGCAATCTGTGTTTCAGCCCTGGGCATATTAAGCCCTTCAGAAGATGTGGATATTTCCTCGAGTTTAAGAACCATGGTTCTAAAATTTTACAACAGGATGATTCATCAATGCAAGGAATTAGTGTAACAGGGACCCGAGATGACAATAAGGTAGTTTGTTATCAAGAGCATCAGACGTTTTCAAGACATGGCCTGCAGTGGGTGACTGGTGATCCCCAAAAGATATGTCAACATCCTGGAAACTGTCAATGTGACCTTCTTTGGAGAAAAGATTTTTGCAGATGTAAGTAAGTTAGGCATCCTGTGATGAGATCATCACAGACTTTCTAGGTGGGTCCTTAATCCAGTAACAATTGTCCTCATTGGAGACACAAAGGAGAGGCTGGGAGCAGAAGACACGTGAAGATGAAGACAGAGGCTGGAGTGAAGATGAAAACTGAGGCTGGAGTGAAGATGAAGATGGAGGCTGGAGTGAGAATGAAAATGGAGGCTGCAGTGAAGATAAAGGTGGAGGCTGGAATGAAGATGAAGATGGATGGTGGAGTGAAGATGAGATGGAGGCTGGAGTAAGGATGAAGACAGAAGCTGGAGGGCAGATGAAGACGGAGGCTGGAGTGAGGATGAAGATAGAGGCTGGAGTGAAGATGAAGATGGAGGCTGGAGTGAGGATGAAGATGGAGGCTGGAGTGAAGATGAAGATGGAGGCTGGAGTGAGGATGAAGATGGAGGCTGGAGTGAAGATGAAGATGGAGGCTGGAGTGAGGATGAAGATGGAGGCTGGAGTGAGGATGAAGATGGAGGCTGGAGTGAGGATGAAGATGGAGGCTGGAGTGAGGATGAAGACAGAGGCTGGAGTAAGGATGAAGACGGAAGCTGGAGTGAAGATGAAGATAGAGGCTGAAGTGAAGGTGAAGATGGAGGCTGGAATGAAGATGAAGATAGAGGCTGGAGTGAGGATGAAGATGGAGGTTGGAGTGAAGATGAAGATGGGGGCAGAGTGAGGATGAAGACAGAGGCTTGAATGAGGATGAAGGCAGAGGCTGGAGTAAGGATGAAGACAGAGGTTGGAGTGAAGGTGAAGATAGAGGCTGGAGTGAGAATGAAGATAGAGGCTGGAGTGAAGATGAAGATGGAGGCTGGAGTGAGGATGAAGATGGAGGCTGGCATGAAGATGAAGATAGGGGCTGGAGTGAGGATGAAGAGAGAGGCTGGAGTGAGGATGAAGATAGAGGCTGGAGTGAAGATGAAGATAGAGGCTGAAGTGAAGGTGAAGATGGAGGCTGGAATGAAGATGAAGATAGAGGCTGGAGTGAGGATGAAGATGGAGGTTGGAGTGAAGATGAAGATGGGGGCAGAGTGAGGATGAAGACAGAGGCTTGAATGAGGATGAAGGCAGAGGCTGGAGTGAAGGTGAAGATAGAGGCTGGAGTGAGAATGAAGATAGAGGCTGGAGTGAAGATGAAGATGGAGGCTGGAGTGAGGATGAAGATGGAGGCTGGCATGAAGATGAAGATAGGGGCTGGAGTGAGGATGAAGAGAGAGGCTGGAGTGAGGATGAAGATAGAGGCTGGAGTGAAGATGAAGACAGAGGCTGGAGTGAGAATGAAGATGGAGGCCAGAGTGACGATGAAGACAGAGTCTGGAGTGATGCTGCCATAAGCTAAGGGATACCTAAAACCAGAAAGTGCCAGAAAAGGCAGCAGATCCTTCACTAGATCCTCCAGAAGGAACCAACCCTGTAGCGTCTCACAGTCCTGGAGTCCAGACGCCCCAAATCAACATTTCTGTTGTTTTAAGCCACCACATTTTGGATAATTTGTTACAGTAGTTCCAGGAAATTAATGCACTGCCAGACTTTGTATATATGTGGGCTCCTGGTCATGTAAACCTCAAGAATGGCTACACCATCAGGTACCATTTTATAACTAACAGTGAAGGGGATGAAAAACACTGTTTCCAGGGTCACTGTATGCAAAGGAGCCTGCACAACTACTCTCAAATAAATCCAGGCCAAAGCTGACCCCTAGATGTTTGAGGTCCTTTGCTGCAGAGTACCTGACCCAGGTGTCAGCCCGTAGAGCTTCCTGATTCCAACAGGGATATCATCTCCCCTTGGAATTCTCAGCAATCATTAGCACAGCAAACATGATATGGAAAGGTCTGCCTTGATATCATCCAAGCTTCTGTTACCATGGTAGTATTTCCCAACCACTCCATGCACACCTGTTCCCTGGAAGGTAGGGAACAGAATGGACCTGGAGCCCCTCAGGCTTCCAGTGCATAATGGCCCACTAAGGCTCCCTGGATTTCTGCCATAAAGAATTCTATTTCCCTTTGACTAACTTAATATTTCCCAATCTTGCATGGGATAGGGTCTCTGACCCAGAACTGCTAGCATCTCACAAGACAGGAAGGTTCTCTGGAACACAGAGAAGTGGGGAGATTATACTGCTTGTTTATAATTGGCCACACAGGTGAAAAGATGCATGGGGCTGCAGAGAGTGTCTTTAATCTTGTATCATTTCATGGTGTCAAACATCAATACAGAAACCCGAGTTATTATGTAGCCCAGAAGTTTGCGGGAGCACACAGCCCCACCCCACTCCTGAACCATCCCGCAAACAGCCCCACCCCACTCCTGAACCATCTATGTCAAGAGGCACTGGGTATGTGCAGGTTCCATTTGCAGGACTTACCTGCAGGTCTCTTGGGGAAGCACCATGGGTGTGAGGAGTGGTTATTTCATCCACATAGCCCTAAACTACCCCCAGACTACAGCCAGCGAGAGCGGTTTGATTTTCAGGGAACCAAGAACACTGCTCTTCACACCCAACTAAATATTTCCAAATTTCCTACTTGAACATTCCTGTAAATTTGACTTCAGAATATCCTTTTATTGGTTAGCTTTTATTTTATTTATATTATTCAACAAGCACTTATAGAGTGTTGACTTCAGGCCAGCCACCATCTACATAGCTTGGGATATCAATTCATTCAATCTTCCACATCGCCCTAGCAGGCAGGAATTAACATTATTCACATTTTCCAGATGAGAAGACTAAAGCATAGAGAAGTCAAGTGACTTGCCCAACGTCACACAGCCAGGAAGTATTAAAGTCTGTATTACACCCAAGCAGTCTCACCCCAGGATCTGTGCACCTAAGCATGATGCTACGTAATGCTGCTTCTCGCTTAGAGGCTGCCTGCCATTTTAATTCCCTCTAGCAAAGATAACTTCTTAAACTCTATCTTATATATTCTCATCTGTTTTCATAGCTATGCCTAGGGCCAGGGGCAGAGCTTGACAACCCACTTCCATTTTGTTCAGGAGAAGGAGGATCAAGATTCAGGTCATGGGCCATAACTGATTCTTTGAGCAGCAACCAGGGGCCATCTGTGCTTCCACCTCCCTAAATTAATGCCTTAAGATCTCCGCCAAAGAGACCAAACACACAAATACACCAGGAAGGAAAACAATGGCAAGCATTTAAAATGTGAGTTGTCCACTGAGGGTGATTTTCCCCCAACCCCACCTGGAGGGCAATTTGGCACTGCCTGGAGACATTTTTGGTTGTGACAGATCGAAGTGGGGATACCTCTGGCATTTAGTGGATAGAGACCAGAGATGCTGGTATACATCCTACAGTACACAGGAGAGCACCCCACCACAAAGAGTCATTTGATTCAAAATACCAATAGTGCCAAGGTTGAGAAACCCTGGTTCAAAGATTTCTTGCAACATGATCTATGACAGAAGAGTGAAAGTACAGAAAACACGCATGGTTCAGGGCAGGAGTAGGCACATTATAATTCACGGGCCAAAAGCAGCCTGCTGATTATGTGTGTAAATAAAGTTTTATTGGCACACAGCACACTCACTTTGAATGTATTGTCTAAGGCAGAGTTGAGTAGCTGCAAGAAAGGCCACCTGGCCTGCAGAGATGGAAATATTTACTATTTTACTCTTTATACTAAGAAAAAGTGTGCAGACGTCTGACGTAAGAGCCCACCAAAACTTGAACACATTCCTCTTGCATAGTAAATCTGACTGAACAGAATCCAGTTATTCCCCATATGTGCAGCTGAGTGTAGTTCATGTATCAATGGGATCT
>NC_045443.1:126113179-126152004 GCF_002776525.5 Piliocolobus tephrosceles | reverse complement strand
CCCCGCCCTCCCTACATCCCCCTCACTGGGACTTCAGGCTGTGCCTCTAACTCCCATCATCCTTGTCACCCCAGGGTTGGTATTCCCTCTGGACCACTAGCCCTGCACAATTAACGCCTTCCCTCTGCTCAACATGCATTCACTGAGGCCAACACCTGCTGACCTTCAGCACTGCGTCAGACATCGCATCATCACCAGATACGTCTCTGCCCTCTACTCTCTGCGGTGCCGGATTCCCCATCACCTCCGAGTGATTTCCTTGCACACTGCATCACAGACCCCATGTTTATCATAGATTCACATGCTTGTACGACCGTCTGATTGATGTCCCTCTCCTCCACTGGCCTGTAAACCTCATGAGGGCGAGGAGCATCCTGGTCTAACACACGATGGGCACACATCAAATGTTTGCTGAATGAATGAATGCATAGACTGATGGACAGATGCTTGTGCCTGTTTTGCAGATGGGGAACTAGAATGCTGAGAAGAACAGAGGGAGGCTTGCTCCAGATACAGCTGATCGGAAGCTGAGTATTAGACTCAAGTCTGGGCTCTTCACCCTGCTCCCTCCGCCACGCTCCATTCTTGCAGAAACCTACAGCGCATTTAGCCACATAATCCCGGAAGATATTCCAAATGAGCCCCATGCCAGTGCTGGGGTCCCTGCTTCCTTTATCACTGCTGTGTTAGGATCCAAAATCTGGACCTGACCCCTGCTACTGAGAGATCGAGAGGCGAGGGTAGAGCAGATTTGTTCCAATTCATGGAATCACAACAACAAATGGAATGAAAAGAAAACACAACGAAACTTAGCTCAGTTGGCTCACAATCATCCGTAACAATCAGCTTATGATTAGCCACCTCATTAAAATATAAACTAATTTAATTCAATCATTTAAGCAACAGCCCAAGCCAGCACAGCCATTATCATCAAAAACTCCGTAATGCTCACCCTCTACAAGACATGACAATTTGGCATTTGTATTAAGAATATGAATTTCATGCTGGGATGGAGAAGAAGATCTCTGGCAGCTGCTGTTCTCCCATTGTGCCTGTGTGCCAATAGCATCTCTGTTAATTTCCCAAACAAAGCAGGGAAGAAACCACCCCAACATAGCCGGAGTCGCAGATGACAGTGCACATAAATACTTCAGAAGGAGGATTTTCTATCAAATTAGCAACGTGTCTGATGCCTTCACTGTGAATGCCATGAGTTCTCAATTCCATGGGAGCTTTCAACAATTCCACTGTCCCTGCCTGACCTTCCAGTTGCCTCACATCTTCTGACCTTCACCTGAAAGCCTCTCCTCCTTATCACGTTGAAATCCTACTCCTTCCGCAAGTGCTAGCTCAAAAGTTCGGCAAAAATCTTTATCAGGTACCAGGATGAAGAAATACCTCCCCTCAGCACATTTGCAGTTTTACCTCTTCCCCTATGAAACCAAGCATCAGGGCTCCAAACCTGAATGTCCAAGGGGACTAGGACAGGTCATGTAAAGAAATGTAGCTGGCCAGGTGTGGTGGCTTATAGCGCCTGTAATCCCAGCACTTTGGGAGGCCGAGGCTGGTGGATCACTTGACCCTGAGAGTTCAAGACCAGCCTGGACAACATGGTGAAACCCTATCTCTACAAACGAAAACAAAAACTAGCCAGGGGTTGTGGCACATACTCAAGAGGCAGAGGTTGGAGGATGGCTTAAGCCCTGAAGATTGAGGCTGCAGTGAGCTGGGATTGCATCACTACACTCCAGCCTGAGCTACAGAAGACACAGTGAGACCTGGTCTCAAAAGAAGAAAAAAGTGCAGCCCTCCAGGTGCAAGAAAGTCATACCAACATATACACCACAGAATACTATGCAACCATAAAAAAGGATGAGTTCATGTCCTTTGTAGGGACATGGATGCAGCTGGAAACCATCATTCTCAGCAAACTATCGCAAGAACAGAAAACCAAACACCACGTGTTCTCACTAATAGGTGGGAATTGAACAATAAGAACACTTGGACACAGGAAGGGGAACATCACACACCGGGGCCTATTGTGGGGAGGGGGAAGGGGGGAGGGATAGCATTAGGAGATATACCTAATGTAAATGACGAGTTAATGGGTGCAGCCCACCAACATGGCACATGTATACATATGTAACAAACCTGTACGTTGTGCACATGTACCCTAGAACTTAAAGTATAATAAAAAAAAAAAAAAAAAAAAAGAAAGCCATGACCTGGCAGAATGATTGGGCTCCATTTGGCTCTAAGCAATCTGTTATTCTAAATTGCCATATGTAGTCAGAAAGCTGAATTTTCAAATGAAAAGTTTAAATGTTGGCCACTAAATTGGTAAAATGTAAACTTTATTTAAGTCAAACAAAGCATGCTTGCAGGTCAAACTGAGCCAATGGCTACCATTTTTCTTCCCTCTGTTCTAGGATTTTGCTGACTCTCCAGCACTTCTCTTTAAGGACAACTTGGGCCCTTGGGTTTGTAGCTCCCAGAGGGAGGCTGCACTGGCCCCTTCATTCCTATGTTCTCCTCTTCACACATGCTGGCTAGTTCTCCACTGCAGCCATGGCATCATTGTCCAACTCTAGGCCCTTCTCTCACTTTGAATTCCACCTCCCTGCCCTGTTCTGTCTTTATTTAAAATTTAGATATATGGTTCTGTGTGGTTTTTTGGCATTAATTTTGATTTTTCAAAAATATTTTATTTTCATGCAATATTATCTTTACTCTGGAGTCTTTTGGAGGCCCCTTCAACTTCATGCCCAGTGCTTCACCTCACCTTCCCCTATCCCCGGGCCTCCCCTCACCTGTGAACATCCTCCTTTCCGCAGACACATCCTCGTCACAGCCCTGCTGCGAGGCAATCAGCAGCCGGCTAACTGAGCACCCCATGCCGCAGTACCACAGCTGAGAGCCTCACGTGCATGTAGTTGGGTTCTGCACCTTAAAGCATGGCATGCTTACTGCTACACTTGAGGGTGTTACTTTGGCCCTTGGGACCCTCACACCACACCCAAGCAGAGTCTCACTCCAGTGCTTGTGAAGGCAGGCCTGGGTTCAGGGTAGGATGAGACAGGAAACCCCAGGCAGGCCCTCACTGTGTGCCTAGTAGAACAGATTGTGCTGGTGTCACCTGGCGGACGCCTGGCTGTGGACAGTGCTGGGCATGTCAAGTGTGCTCAAGAGTATCTCTCATGTGAATAAAGAAATGAAGAGGCCGTGGCGGTGGCTCACGCCTGTAACCCCAGCACTTTGGGAGGTCGAGGCAGGTGGATCACATGAGGTCAGGAGTTCGAAACCAGCCCGGCCAACATGGTGAAAACCCCATCTCTACTAAAAATACAAAAAATTAGCTGGGCGTGGTGGTGGGCGTCTTTAATCTCAGCTACTCGCGAGGCTGAGTCAGGAGAATGGCTTGAACCTGGGAGGCGGAGTTTGCAGTGAGCCGAGATCATGCCATTGCACTCCAGCCTGGGTGGGTGACAGAGTGAGACACTGTCTCAAAAAAAAAAAAAAAAAAAGAGAGAAATGAAGAATGATCAGGATGATGAACAGCTTATCTGTGTGGGTGTCTCCTTACCAGGGGTTTAAAGAAGGAGACATTTAGACAGAAGACACAGAAATCTGACCCTGCTTACGGACTGACAAGCATGGGAGGATGTCTCAAGGGACACTTTGGGCAGAAAGCACGCCCAAGCCTCGGGAAAACGGGAAATTCCTCCTGGATCTACTCTCCTCCTTCTCTCCCCTCTCTGTGTCTGCTTCTGTCCTCCTCTCTCTCATCTCCACTCACTCACCGGCATGTGCACCCCTCACCGTTGTCCCTAAGTGGTGCCTGAGGTTCTTATGCTCACACAGCTTTGCAGGTCTGCTCTTCTCATCCGTGTTATGTTTTGTGTTCTATTTATTTTCTTCCTTTCTTCCTTCCTCCTTCTCTTCCCCTTCCTTCCTTCCTTCCTTCCTTCCTTCCTTCCTTCCTTCCTTCCTTCCTTCCTTCCTTCCTTCCTTCCTCTCTTTCTCTCTTTCTCTCTTTCCAGACAGGGTCTTGCTCTGCTGCCCAGGCTACAGTGCAGTAGCACAATCATAACCCATTGAAGTCCCAAACTCCTGGATTTGAGAGATCCTCCCGTCTCAGCCTCCTGAGTAGCTGAGACCACAGACATGTGCCACCTTGTCTGGCTAATTATTTACTTATTTATTCATTTTTTAAATAGAGATGGGGCTTGATATTTTTCCCAGGCTGGTCTCAAACCATCCTACTGGCCTCAAGTGATCCTCCTGCCTCAGCCTCCCAAAGCCTCAGGATTACAGGTGTGAGCCACATGCTACACTCTATTTTCAAATGCCCTAAGAGGAGACAGGGTCAGCCCAGTCTGGGTGAGATCACCTGCTCCTGGTCCATCAGCTAAAGTCCGGGGATCCGGCTCATGCTGAACATCATGCACCCCCCACCAGGATGTGGGCAGGGCCAACTGTAGTGCATTCAGGAGAAAAGGGGATGTCCAAGGCAGTCCTTGCCTCGCTGGTGTATCAGTCCTGAAGAGTGTTACCCTTGGAAGCACCATTGAATGCATGGGCTCCCTTTGCTCGTGAACGGTGTTCTCCAAGGCTGACGGTGGAGGAAAGATCAAAGAAACTAATGACTCACAACGGAAGTGGAGAAGTGTTGCCTGAAGTGACATCAGGAGATCAGGTGTCTAGACAGAACTTAGCATGGGGAACACTGTTGGCCAACCACTAAACATGGTTTCTGGTCTCCTCCCTTGTCTGTTGAAATAGCTGTGTTATTTAGGGGAGGGTCAGCTGCTGGGAAAAGCAAATGCCAGAGTGTCAGTGGTTTAACATGATACAGGTTTATTTATGACTCACACACGAATCCAAGGTGGGCCCATGGTTGGAGGGTTGGTTTCCTGCACGTGGCCGTTCAACCTGCATCTTGGAGTTTGCCCACTCCCGAGGGCCTCAGTGTCCTCTGTATCCAGCCACAGATAAGGAGGGAGGGAGTAGGGAAGGCACACAAATGGGGCACAGAAGCAATACAGGCCAGCTCTGCTCACATTAGATGGACAAGAGCCTGTGTGTATCTCATGGCACAGTGAGATGGGAGAGGAAAGGGGAAAATAAGCTTGGGCCAGGCAGGCCCTTCCAGGGACATGCTTCAATAAGAACAGGGAAGCATGGGCCGGGTATGGTGGGTCACACCTGTAATCTCAGCACTTTGGGAGACTGAGGCGGGTGGATCACCTGAGGTCAGGAGTTCGAGACCAGCCTGGTCAACATGGGGAAACCCCATCTCTACCAAAAATACAAAAATTAGTCAGGTGTGGTGGCACATGCCTGTCATCCCAGCTACTTGGGAGGCTGAGGCAGGAGAATCGTTTGAACCCAGGAGGTGGAGGTTGCAGTGAGCTGAGATCGTGCCATTGCACTCCAGCCTGGGCAACAAGAGAGAAATTCCATCTCAAAAAAAAAAAAAGAAAGAAAGAAAGAAAAAGAGAAGCATGAGTTTTTGGTAAACCACCGTCATAGATGCTGCAAGAAGAAAGTACCAACTTCCCCAGAGTCCATAACAAGCAGATGAGGCTGTCTGATATAATTGCGGTAGGTTATATATAAAGATGAGGCCATGTGATAGAATTGCAGTTGGTTATATATAATTGGAAGTGGCCGGAAGACCTCAGGCTAACTTTTGCTTTTCTGATAAGAAGGAAAGTCATAGCTTCAGCCAGGATGTCTCCTTTCCTCCTGCACATCTGGAGCAGCCATCTGCAGCCACGAGACAGAGACCGAGTGCATGGCAGATTCAAGAATCAAAGCCTGGAGCAGCCACCTGCAGCCATGAGGCAGAGACCAAGTGCATGGCAGATTCAAGAATCAAAGCGTGGACGAGGCTGGGCTGCTCAGCTGGGGCTACCTACCTCCAGGTGTATTGATCCATGAGAAAAACAACCCACTATTTGTTTCAGCTGCCATTACTGGGGAGCTCTGGTACTTGCAGCCCAAAGCATTCCTAACTGTGGCACCCACACTGGGGCTCTCATCTTCTTTCTCTTCCTCCAAAATAGGTATTACAGACCTTCATCAAGGTTATAAGCATTCCTCTTTGTGGCTTATGCATATATGGGCCTGTGGACAGTTTTGCCCCCTGCTACTGATTTAGGGACTTTTACAAGTTTCTAAATGAAATAAAAGAAAAAAAATGAAACAAGAAGAGATCAAAGAGTTGGAGTGTGGCTTTCCTTCTGGAGGAAGAGCTCCACAGAATGCCAGATCCTTTCACGTCTTCACCGTGGTAAAGTTTTGTTTTTATAAAAATATTTAGCTTTTCTATTTCATATTACAAACAATTTTGGGAAAACCAGCAGTAAATACACAAGAACTGCAAGGGAAAACCATGAATGCTCAAATAGGGAAATAAAAAGTCTGACAGCAGTGTTTTTTCTCTGGGGATCGTTTCAACTGCCTGCTGCACATTGTTTTTTCTTTCTCAGGTCTGCTGATACCTCCACTGTCTCCCCGTTGGAATACCACCTTTACTCTGGGAGGCCAAGGCCGGCGGATTACCTGAGATTGGGAGTTTAAGACCTGCCTGACCAACAAGGAGAAACCCCATCTATACTAAAAAATACAAAAATTAGCAGGGTGTGGTGGCTGGCACTTGTAATCCCAGCTATTCGGGAGGCTTAGGCAGGGAGAATTGCTTGAACCCAGGAGGTGGAGGTTGCAGCGAGCCGATATTGCACCAGTGCACTCCAGCCTGGGTGACAGAGCAAGACTCTGTCTCAAACAAACAAACAATCAAACAAACAAAACAGATGCAAAATGGAAGCTGAAAATTCCCAGAGCTCCAAGGAGGCTGCACTGCAGAGTGAAGAAGACCCATCTTCTTCTGAACACACAGAAAATGAGGCAGCTGCTCCAATCCGATTGTGTTTGCAACAGAAGCCTTTGCGGTTAGAACGAGGTGTTATCCAAACAGCACTGAACTCTCTGCCTGAGAAGCGTTTTTATGAGCAGGTCCTAGGTTTGGAACTCCACCACCCCTGGAGAACGGAGTTCCAGAAGGTGAGGCTTGGGAATTAAAGTGAAATAAAGGTAGAGGCCTTTGCCGGGGGCTTTGATAGAGAACACACACCACTATCACCACTATCACATACATTGACTTTGAATGAATGACTCAAAAAATCTCCCTGGGGGCGCAGGGCCTATGAGATTCTGACCTGGTGAACAACGAGGTGGGCTGGACATCAGCACCCATCATTCCCTCAACGGAGCTTGCTGGAGCAGTGAACAACCTGTACAACTGTGCACAGTAGTCCTGGGCCATGAGGAAGGAGCTCCCGGAAATGAGGAATAATTAAAACTTTGCTTCATTTTTAAGGGTCTACCACTGACAGTCTTCAGGCCAAGTCCCTTTCTCAGACTGTTTACTTTTCGTTTGTTTTTGTGGGTGGGATGGGGTGGGGGGTGATAGACACAGTTTCAGAATAACTCAGAGTATTTGAAAATGTCTTCAGAGGGGCCTGTGTGCACTTATCCATTGTCCATAGACCTCCCTCACCAGCTGCTCCTTGTTCCTGATGCTCCCCGCAGTGCACAGTTCTATGTCCCTTGTCTGGGCTCGTGCGGCACCTGATTCAAGAGAATCAGAACATGCAGATTTTAAAATGCCAACTGCCTCTTCTTCCCCTCTTTGAATTAATAGCTGCCAGGAGCGAACTTTGAGGTGCAAGTTACACACACAGAAGATAAGTGGCTTTTTAATTTGGGTCACTGACAAGGTCAGTAATAGAACTCTGATATTGTTACTTTTTTTCTTTTTTTGCAAACATGCCTTCATTAACTCGCTTTTAAAAAACAACACAAAGAAGTCCCAGGCTTTTGATGAACATACATCCTCTCCCTAGCTACTCATTTTCAAATTAAGTCACCGTGGCAGGTCTGAGCCCTGGGAAGCCATGGGCTGTCTCTGGTTTGCTGCCCTTGTTTCTTGGTAAGGTCCCCATCAAGCATGCCCCCCACCCAGCCGCTGAGCTGGGAAAAGCTCCAATGGCAAAAACCCAAACCTACTGACGGTTGAATACGCCAAGAGCGCAGTCCAGTGGGTTAGGACAAGAGCGTGCATGAATCTCCCTGGTCGAATACGGCCACATGGAAAGCAGCTGCCCCTCCCTGCAAACTTGCATTCATTGACCAACATCTGTAGCTTTGGCTTGTCCAACACCTATTTTCCCTTTTTCTGGTGACAACTTTTATTTTCTTTTGGGTAGCCATGGCTATTCAGTGGGGTGGGAATGAGTGGCACTGCCTGGGGCACTGGGACTGACCCATGCTCCAGCTCTTGGGGTGAGTACAATACTCAAGCCAGGCCAAGTGATTCACAGGAATGGGTTCAGGAACAGCCACATGGACTAATAGGACCCACTAAGAAGCAGCTCCAAGACTTTGGCTGGAACAAGTGAACTTACTAAGTTGAAAAGACATAGGTCTGGATTTGCTGGTGGCCACACGGCTACCCTGTGAGGAGAGGCTGCCTGAGAATGAAGCCATCACAGAAGAAAGCAGGGGTGAGAGATGGGTCTAAAGGCAGTCCCAATGACACTGTCATTGGCCTTGATCCAGCCATGCCTGAAGTTTGTTCTACCAGAGTTTTTATTTAGATGGCCCACTATTTCCCCCTTCTTCTCCCCTAAGCCAGCTTGATTTGGGTTTCTGTCACTTATAAGTGAAATCGTTCTAGCTAGTTATTCTATCTCCAGTTCTCTTCTGCAGAATTCACTGGGAAATTCTGACTAGTAATCTCCAAATTTGTTAACTACTAATATGAACCTTTGTTACTTTTCAATCTGAGACTCCAGACTCTGCCCTCCCTGAACCTTCAGGCCTTATTTTTAACACTTGCTGGATAGCACTCGGAGGTGTCAAGAGAATCTCAAATTCAAATAAATTTAAGAGAGCATTCTTTTTTTTTTTTGAGACAGAGTCTTGCTCTGTCGCCAGGCTGCAAGCTCTGCCTCCCAGGTTCAAGCGATTCCCCTGCCTCAGCCTCCTGAGTAGCTGGGATTACAGGCATTCACCACCACACCCAGCTAATTTTTGTATTTTTAGTAGAGACAGTTTCACCATCTTGGCCAGGCTGGTCTTGAACTCCTGACCTCGTGTTCACCATCTTGGCCAGGCTGGTCTTGAACTCCTGACCTCGTGATCCAACCACCTTGGCCTCCCAAAGTGCTGGGATTACAGGCATGAGCCACCGTGCCTGGCCCAAGAGGGCATTCATTACCTTCCCCTCAAAACTTGGTCTTTTGTCTGTTTTTCTTATTTTCACCAATGACACCACTATCATCCAGGAGAGAGACTTCAGAGTCGTGCTCTATCTTCTAACTCCTTTCAGCCCTGACATTCTATCACCAACTTCTAGCAACCAACAACCAAATCCTGGAGTCTCTCAAACCCAGGTCCTCTACTCTACCCCAGCCACAGTGACCTCATTCAGGCCCTCCTGATCTCTCAGCATGGTTACCAGGCTCCTGAGGGAGGCTTTCATATGGCCAGCAGTGCAGAACAAAGTCTTTGGTTCACATTCTTGGAACTTAGATCCTTACTAACTGTGTGATTCAGGGCTCTCAATGGCTGGATTCTCTCATCAGTCAAACATGGAAATTAGAAGTATGCAGAGAATGCTTACCTCCACCCCCACTATTCCCCATTCTCTCCGAAGGGGCTGCTGGTCCAGTCTTCCCCTTCCATACCTCCTCCAAGGCTGCAGTGGGACCTTCTAAATCCAGTTGTAATAACCTGATACTCCCCTGTCTAAAACCTTTGGTACTGCAGACTTCCAGTGGTCTCAATGATTTACTCTCCATTTCTTCTATAAGAAAAGAACCTTCAGTTTGTAGCTGGGCCACTTGGCCACTGGACGTAATGTCAATGAAAAACTACATTCTCCAGCCTCGCTCGCAGACAGGTGTCTAATTCCGGAGACGTCAGTGGAAGTGAAAGAGGCAATGTGTAGATGGAGCTCTTAAAACAGGGACTTGCCAGAGCAGAGAAGCCCAGCCTGCACTGTGAGTGTCTCTTCCGGACTCCACATTCCGTTTACTTGGTGTTGGTAGCTTGAAATTGGCGATGGTGGGAATATTTACACCATGGAAACTGGCAAAAGCAACCAATCAACCTCCCCTCTCCCCCAGCAGAGATCTGGTTGTTAAACACTTACGGGCACACCACGACTTTTACATGAAGGGGTGAGCCCTTCCTGTCCCATTTCTCCTCCTTCCCCACGATGGGAAAAGGTGCCTGGTGGTAGTCAATGGGCAAAGGGGACCATGTTCCAGGGACAATGGAGCAAGAATGAGAGGAATCCTGCATCCCTAACACCACAAAGTGATCACACAACCCCAAACAGCTCACAGCTGGATGGCAAGTGAGCAAGAAAGAAGGAAATAAAATTAAGAAAATAAATTGTATTTTGTCCAACTCATTAATGTTTTGGGTTTCTATTATAGCAGTATTTATAATATATATTATAATAAATATATAATACATAAATTTAGTATTATAATTATATAATTATAATATTTAGTATTATATATTTAATATATAATATTTATATATATTATATATATAATATTTAATTATTATATATATTTAATTATTATATATATAATAATTATATAATTATAATACTAAATATTCTTATACTATAATACTATCACTACATGATATATTATAATTATATAATAACACTAAAATATAAATGTGAGATATTCTAATTATATATAAGATACAGAAAATGAATTACAATATATAATCAATCTACTAACTGTAATATCTTCCTATTGTGTACAACATATATTTTTCAAAATGGGGTTCACTGCCAGGCTTTGTCTGGCTTATTGAGTACATAAAAACAAACTGTTGAACTAAAATTTACATACTGCATTTTAAACATATGGATTTCTGGCTTTTTAGGAGAAACTGAAAGATTTGAAAACTCCCACGATCGTGTGGCCGGCCGTGCAGAACAGGGACGCTAGTTCACATTCGTTGAACTTAGATCCTCACTAACTGCGTGATCCAGGGCTCTCAATGACTGGATTCTCTCATCAGTTGAATATGAAAATTAGAGGGATGCAGAAAACGCTTATCTCCATCCCACTATTCCTCATTTTCTTAAACGTGGCCCATTTCTCTTGGACCTTTGAAGTGTGAATCCCAGTTCATGGCACAATGGCCGTGAATGAGTAACAGCCTCTCCGTGCCCAGCGTCAACCTCAGGAAACTCTGCGTAGCGCTAGTGCCCACTTCATAGGTTGGCTTTGAGAGCTAAATAAAATAGATACCATTAGGCATCACTAGAGTGCCTAATTTTTTTTTTTTTTTTTTTACAGACTGAGAATCTCAAATGTTGATGACAGAATGCTGCAATCAAAACTCTCAAACAATGTTGGTGGTACTGCCAAGTGGTATAACCACTTTGAAAAACTGGCAGTTTCTTAAAAAGTGAAAAATATGCCTGCTTACCCTATGAGCAGCAATTTCACTCCACGATATATGAAAACATGTATCCACACAAAAACATGCATATAAATATTCATAGCAGCTTTATGCACCGTAGCCCAAACTGGAGGCCACCAGATGAATGATAAGCAAATTGCAGTGTATTCGTACAAGGAAGTGAGCTCTGCAATAAAGGAATGATACACTCATACAGGCAACAACACGGATGAAATCCAAAGACATGTGGAGCTAAGGAAGCCAGCAAAAATAGTATATTATGTAAGAATCCACTTCTATGAAGTTAAAGAAGAGGAAAAACTCATCCATGGTGATAGAAATCAGGACAGTGGGTGCTTCGGCATGGGGCAGATGGGGTTATCTGGCAGGGAGCATGGAGAGATTTACTGGAATAATGAAATCGTTCTATGTCTTCTTAGAGGTATGGGTTACCTGGGTGTATGCTTTTGTCAAAAGTAACCAGAGGCCAGGTGTGGTAGCTCACGTTTGTAATCCCTGTACTTTGAAAGGCCAATGTGGCAAATCACTTGAGCACAAGAGTCTGCAACCAGCCTGGGTAACATGGTGAAATCCTATCTCTACCAAAAATACAAAAAATTAGCAGGGCACGATGGCAGGCACCTGTGGTCCCAGCTACTTGGGAGGCTGAGCTGGGAGAATCACTTGAGCCTGGGACATTGAGGCTGCAGTGAGCCAATACTGAGCCACTGAACTCCAGCCTGGGTGACAGAGCAAGACCTTTGCTAAAAAAAAAAAAAAAAAAAAAAAAAAAAAAAAAAAAAAAAAAAAAAACCTAATCAGACCATAGAATTAAGATCTGTGCATTTTAATGCAGTAAATTCTGTCAATAAAAATAAGGAAAAATATGAAACAAGAAAAGTCCATGCAAATCAAGCAAACATCTCCGAAGACAACATTGGGTCTCAGATTTAGTCTGTGTGTGTCTGCTGTCAAGATTCTGCTGCCTGAAACTAAGAGAGCTGGTTCCTGAAAGAGCCCACGTGGTGTGTAGGCTGCCATTCTCCCTCTGGGGCCGGGCAGATATCAACAACCAACGTCCTCCTCTCTCCTTCACTCAGGCATGGCCTCAGAATCCTCCGCAACACATAATCCCAAGTCTTTCCTGCAAATGGAGCCAAGCTGACGTACTTGCCATCTGGTAGTAGAAACGTGAGCTTCCAGAGTACAAGACTGAAATCTCATTTATCTTTGTTTTATAAACACTCAGCACAAGATATGACACAGATGTTTTCTGAATCCATGCTTCAGTGAACTTCCTCTCCTTGCTGCTGGGACCACAGTCTGAGCTCACAGGAGCCAATCTACCCCCAGGCTCCCCCATAGCCCATAAGTCAGCCTGGATTGCTGTGCCTTGGCCCACACCTGTTTTGTCTTTGTTTCCTTGACTTTTCTCTCCTAGGGCTGGGAGCGCACAACCTGTCATCTATAAACACCAATACAATGGATGTCATGTTTACTTATCACCCACAGAACAAGATCATACGTTTCTATTATAATATGTTTCTATTCATGATCAAAATGACTTGTAGTGGAAAATCTGCTTTCCCCAGCAATGGGAGTAAGGCATACTGTCTCCTGAACATGTTTACTGTCACATACATGTCTCAGTGGAAGAAAGGGTGTTTCTCTCACGATGAATAAGACTGCTCAGCTCCATCCTGCTTACTGGTTCCTTTGTCATCTTTCAGGACCACAATACAGCTTCAGTAGGCCACATATTCCCCTCCTGAACCTGAGCGCAGACGGCCGGGCTGCAAAGCATATGCTTGCCTCCAACCTTCCCACTTCTGTTTCAGAAATTAACCGCCTCCTCTGTGTGGGGAGAGCCTGGTCTCAAGTAAAACTGAATTCAGGTGGTAGACCCAGTCACTGCAGACCCACTTCATTGGATTTGGCAGCCACGATTTATTTACCTGGCAGCTCTTTGCTTCAAGTTGTAATCACACCTAAGACTCATCTTCTCTTGAGCTTGCTTGGAGTATCAAAAATTCAGATTTTTCTTGACACTCTGTAGTCACAGCAGAAAAGGGAAGGGCAAGGAAGAAATCACGAAGGACTTAAAAACATTTAGTTATATGCCCTCAAGTTTCTACCTTTCACACTTAATTTGGCTGATTTTGTGGACATGAGGAGGAAGAAAATCAGTGTGCAGTATCTGAACCCCGCCACTGCCCGCAGGCAAGTCAACCCCACCTGCTCTATGCCTCTCAGCCAATTGCAACAGGGGACAGGATCAATTGCCTTCTTCAGGGAGACTACAGGCCCCTGTCTCCATGACAACCCGTCCTCAGGACCAGGGCAGGTGAGACACCAGAACTCAAGCATGTGTCGGAAGCCACAGTGCCTTTGAATATCTGTTTGCACACAAACCTCTTCTTGAATCTGTCTGCTATCTTTGCTTTGATTCTCCTGTTTTGGGCTTGGATCACACATGGTGGACAGTCCAGCTCAGCATTCAGCCAAGAGTCAGCATCAATTCCAAGCCACATGAGTGCTCCATCCTGGAGGTCCTGCCCAGGGGGGTCTCTCAGGAAACTTCAGTCCCGGCGAACACCTCTGCATCCTCCCTCATAGGAGATCCCAAGTGAGAACTGCCCAGCCAAGCCTTGCCCCACCAAAGTTAGAGGCAAAACCAAATGGTCATTTTAAGCTTCTATATTTCTGAGTAATTTGTACACAACAATAGGAATCAGAAAACCAATCACGTCAACTTCTGGAGCTGGGGGTGAAATTCACGTTTCCTGAAATACAGGGATAGGTGAGAAAGAGTAAATCCGTGGACCTGAACTTCATTAGGCTTCTGTTAAGATGAAGGAAGTGCATGCTGGGTAGGCCACCAGCAGTATTTTCTATAACTTTGAAAAATTCAATGCATTAACCTCCTGTGAATTAATATGTACAAAGCATTAACACAGTGCCAAGCATATAATAAGAACTTGATAAATGATAGTTATTTCTATTATTATTATTCGATGTGTGAATGTGCTTAAGAGTTTCTTATATATCTTCCCAAGTAGCTCACGAGTACAATTTGGTTATCTTGTCTAGATCCTTGTGAATCTAGATGGGCAAATACATGCAGAAAGAAAGAAGTATAAATCTTCCTTTCAAATCAAAAGGGCCCCCTTTGCTAGATCTTTTTCACATTAGGTCTTTTGTCTCCTTCTGACCTGTGGTCTCCACACGTCTCCTTCACATGTCACAGCTGTCTCTCCCCATACTGGGATTGTTTTTTAATCAAACGTAAGTGTTGAGGTGTTGAGGCTTGTCGTACAAAACGTATCATCTTTCTTGGCTTTCTATAGATGGCCAAAGAGGCAATTCTTCTCCCTTTCCTTCTTATTCTGAAACTGCCCCAGCCTCTGAGGGCTGCTGCCTCACCCCCCAACACACACACAACCAGCCAGAGTCATCCACTTTTTCTGTACGCTTCCAATCTGTCTGTGCTGGTTTGCTCCCAGCTCCAGAAGGTGAGCCATGGTAGATTTTTACCAAAGATGGCTGCAGCCCTCTTTCCCACCCTTCTGGTCTGACTGCAACATGACTTTGTCACTGCTCCCATCCAGAGTCAAATGTCCCTTTCCTTGATTGTGGGCTGGCTCAGTGACTTTGAACCCGGCAGTGTCTACATTTGTTCTCCTGGAACGCTGTGCTGCCATGTCAAGAAGCCTAGGTACAAAGCTGGTGAGACACAGGAAGGGAGAAACTAGAGAGGTTGAAAGACCACAAAGGGAGAAGCGCTGCAGTCCAGCCACCCTGTGGGAGACCAGACAGGGTGAGGCCATCTGAAATCCTTCACCTTAAATTGCAGCTGCATGAGAAAGTCCAGCCTACGCCACATGGAGCAGAGACAAGGCTGCCAGGCGAGCCCTGCCTGGCCAACCCAGAGAATCAAGAGCCGGTGAAGCAGCTGCTTGTTGAAGCCACTGTGTTCTGGAGTGGCTGCTATGCAGTGCTAGAAAACAGAGACAGGCAAACCACCGTCGTAGGGACACTCTGTCACACTGCAGTCATTAAAGGATCAACAAGGTCTTGTCTGCTACTTCCTTCTTCAGCTACTACTTTTGGAATAGAAGGCAGGTATTAGAAGCTCCCTGGAAGAGCCTGGTGCGTATCCCATCTTTCTACATCCATATACTACCATTTCTATAGTTTACATAATGTTTTTCTTTACAGTTTGCCTTTTTAACTTACACATTTACTACAAAATAAAACTTCATAGTATCTTCATAAATGAAAAAGTCATGCTACTTGATAAAAAAATGAAAGGCCACCCTAATGACACATATGTAATTATGACCATTTAATTATTAAATGGTATATTTATAATTAATATCATTTAAAGATCTGGATCGGTGGACAGCCAGAAATGCACAAATCACATTCTGGAAACATTGCCGTAAGTTTGTTTTTGTTTTTTTTGAGATAGTGTCTCACTCTGTTGCCCAGGCTGGAGTGCAGTGGTGCGATCTCAGCTCACTGAAACCTCTGCCTCCCGGGTTCAAGCGATTCTCCTACCTCAGCCCCCCGAGAGTAGCTGCGATTACAGGCACACCACCATGCCTGGCTAATTTTTGTATTTTTAGTAGAGACAGGGTTTCACCATGTTGGCCAGGCTGGCCTTGAAGTCCCAGCCTCAAGTGATCCACCCACCTCGGCCTCCCAACGTGTTGGGATTACAGGTTTGAGCCACCATGCCCAGCCCACATTGCCTTAAGTATTAATACACTTGTGAAAATCGCAACCAGGCGTGGTGGCTCACACCTGTAATCCCAGCACTTTGGGAGGCCGAGGAGGGAGAATTGCTTGAGTCCAGGCTTTCTATAGATCAGCCCGGGCAACACGGCAAAACCCTGTCTCTAAAAAAATACAAAAATTAGCTGGGTGTGGTGGCGCATGGCTGTCGTTCCAGCTACTACTCGGGAGGCTGAGGTGGGAGGATCGCTTGACCTGGGAAGGGAAGGATGCAGTGAGCTGTGATTGTGCCACTGCACTCCAGCCGGTGACAGAGTGAGAAAAACCCTGTATCAAAAATAATCATAATAATAATTGCATCTTTTATTTAAAAAAAAAAAAGAAAATTGCTTGACCTTCTGCATTTTGACTTCCTTCTCTTTTTCAAATTATTTCTGGATATAAGACTTGGTAAATAATACTTAAAATTTAATTTTTGTTCTTTGCACTTATCACTGTAGTTTTAAGTGACTTTATTTTGTTGTCTGATGGTTGTCCACTTACCCATAAAGTGTAAGCTCCATTGGGTCCCTTTTTTTTGTCTGTTCTGCTCACTCTTGACTGCCCAAGGTGCAGAGCTAACACTTAGTAGCTGCTTAATAAATATGTATTGACTAAAGGAATGAATGAATAAATTAATGACTTGTGGCGCAAAGCCTCAAACTCACCCTACCCATCAGGAGGAAACTTGTTTGATTTTTAAAGACTCTCCTGGGAATTACTTTTTCATAAATCAATATTGTTTGTACAGACCCAAAGTGCAATGCTTACTCCCCTTCATATTTTAGGCAGTGTCGCAATACATTTTGATGGTGTATTTATTTTCTGCCAAGTAACAATAGGTCTCATGAAAAATGAGTGGCCCTGCACATTGGAATGTGCGAGGAAGAATAATGGGTTGATTAATGAACCTCACAAAATATGCAGCCCTCTTTCCTGCCGGGGGTAGCAGGCGGAGACTCACACAAATTAAAAAGGATGAAGAGGATCAATTTTCTAGAAATTGGAAAGCAAAGGAAGCCTGGGGAAAATCAAAGGCACATTTTTAGCCGTAGATGCTTGTGTCTTTTTCTTTCTCTTAAACTTAGGACAAACAGGAGAAACAATATTTCTCCCTTTTTACATTTATTATTTTATCTTGTCTTCCCCTGATGCTCAAAGATAGAAAAGGGCAGTCTAGAAACGTAAAACTGGTTTATTTTTGTATTTGTTTTTCTAAAAGAGACTAACACCTTAGTAGCCAAACATCTACATTTTTTAGCAAAAGTAAACAGCAAATAACCCAAATCTCTGATACCAATCTTTCAATGGGGCTTTTACTCTCTGGCTAGAGAGCCCCAAACAAAAAACTTTGAATCTATTTTTGTTTTCAATAAAAATCTTGTTTAACAGCATCATGAATATTCATGCTTTCGGCTTACTTCCAAATAAAAACAAGAGAAGCCAAATGAAACAAGAAAAAAAGAAAAAGTAGTTCACTCAGCTGCACAAAGGTTTGAAGGACAAGATTTTATATTTTGAGGCATGTGCATCAAGTAATAAAAAAGAAAAATAGGGAAAAAAATAACTCGCAATAACCAGAGCACAAAGAGTGCCAGCATCCACAGCAGAAATCCTTGAATTTCAGTAATTGCCTTATTCATTTTGCAATTATTTGCTATATTTGAGAAACAACTATCTCATTATTTATATATTTTTCTGTAAATTGAATTCAACCAAAATCACTTTTAAAACATGTAGCCTCAGTTCCTTCTGTGCCATCAATACATTTGATAAACGAATTATACTTTTTCTTATACATATGAATACAAATCATAATAAATAAATAAAAGAGGTGTAACTAAAATTTGGTATCTCACCAGTGGTATGCCTACCATGTTTTTAGAATTATTTACCATAGCCTAGGGCATTTTATTGGTCTTTAATCATTCAACAGTCATACGGGTGACCCTCATCTGCTAAGGGAATTGGAAATAAAACAGTGAGAAACATAAGGTCCCTGATCTCAAAGCCTCTCTCTTTGGTGCAACTCCAACTCTAAGATGAGTGGGTCTTATTCTATCATTTAGTATTGACCTTGAACACCCAGAAGTCAGGAGTTCAACGTAAGGCTTCTTAATGTTCCCTGCTATCCAATATGATAGCCGGTAGCCACAAATGACTCTTAAATTTAAATTAAGTAAAATTAAATAAAATTAAAAATTTAGTTCCTCCATCAAATGAGCCATCTCAAATGCTCAATAACCACCTGCAGCAAGTGGCTGCTTATACCGGGCAGCACTGATACAGACTATTACACCACCACACAAAGTTCAACTGGGTAGCTCTGCTCCAGAAAGCACAGTGCCTTCCTTTCACACCACTCAGCTACTTTTAGTAACTCACTTGTGAAACTCAGGGCCCCACATCCCTCTCTAGGTGGGCTGGGATCATCAAATCTTCATAGGCATTGTGGACATTTCCCTAGAAAATGCTAGCATCTATTACATATTAAATGTGATTCCACTTCCTAGTAAGTTGCCTCGTTTCTGCTTCTGTGTGTCAAACGTACTTCCTCCCCTGGCAAAGAGTTTCTACGTGGAAACGTCTAGTCACCTTCCTGGGAAGCAGCAGCTTTATTTACTTTAATCACTGCATAGCTAAGGAGACACCTGTCAAAAAACCACTGCTATTTTTGAGACAATGGGATTATTTACAGCACGATTAGGTTGTGCTCTGACGGGTGACACTGTAACATAGTCATAGCCAAGCCCAGTGAGATTGCATCTTCTCGCCTTGCATATTGGAAAACTGTCATGACATCCCCCATAGCGGAATCGTGATAACATCAGACAAGGATGAGGTTTCATCCTGGCTTCAGTCCAAATGGAGAAGTCATCCTAATAAACTGTAAACAGACCCAAAGCATGAACTAATGAGAAGTTTTCTGGTCTACTTGTTTCTAGCAGTGGAGTAGGTTAACACAATTAACTTAATGAAGACAAAGACGTAGGCACTGAAATACTATAGTAGACACTGTAAACAAAAATGCCTCCGGGGACCAGGAAAGTAATTTCAGTAAATGAGCAGGCCTGGGAGGCACTATAGGGAGTGACTGGAGCCACGATGGTGTAGAGAGCACACCCCCCTCCACAGAGCAGCCATGCTTGTCTCCAAACGCTTGGAGCAGAAAAATGGGCTCAGTTTTCAGACCTTCTGATTTTTAAGAGAAAACAGGAAAACAGCTTCTAAATAAAATTTCTTAATTTTTAAAATATGACACAGGACCAATAAAACACTCTTACAAGCCACCAGACTCTAACCCATGTGCTAAGCAAAGTTAATACAAATTGGTTAATATATAAGAAACAAAGAGTATAATTGCATGTTCAGGTAATCCCTTATGGTAGATTATAAAAAAGGGCATATTTTTCCTTCCCTGTATCCCAAAGTCCCTTAGCAGTTTGATTCTGAAGCTCCTCCTATTAAGAAGTGGGATCTGTGTCCCCATTCCATAAATATGGGAGGGACTTGTGATTTGTTGTGGCCGAAAGAAGGTGGCAAAAGCAGTGTTATACCAGTTCCAATCCAGGGCATTGGCTCGACTCTTTCTCTTGGAGCTCTGGGACTTCCATGTAAACAAGCCCAGGCTGGCCTGCTAGATTATGACACACAGACAGCCCTGAGGCCCCCATCATCCCAGATGATAGCCAGTTACCCCCAACAAGCAGAGCTGTCTAGCTGACTGGCAGCTGACCTCAGACAAATGAGTGAGCCTGGTCAACAGCAGAAGACCTGCCCAGCTGAGCACAGCACAAATGACAGACACAGAATTGCAAGGTAAAGAAATAGTGGTTGCTCTAAGTCATTTGGTTTTCAGAGTGGTTTGTGACGCAAAAATCTGCATAACAGTTCAGTAGCTAGATCATTAGGGTTCAAATCCCAGCTCTACCAACTACTAGCTTACGTGATTTTGAAACAGTGACATAACCTTCAGTGCCTCCCATCAATTTTCACCAGTGACAACTAAAAAATAAATTGTCTTACTTTTACCAAATCTAACATTCAGCAGGTTGTTTCAGAAATGGGAGAACGTGGTGGGCTTGTTTTAGGAATTATATTACTATGCTTTGTTAAAAAAGCACTTGAAATAATATCATACAGCTAGGAATGCGGCGACTCTGACTTACTTGCTTATGAAGGCCGTATGTTAAATCAGAAATTCAGTGAGCCAGTTGGCAATTTGAAATTAATCAGAGTGGGAGTATTTACAGCTGAGAAATGGGCAAATGCTACGTATAAGGGTTTCTATTTTCCCCTCCCTGAAGAGCTGGTTGTTAGATATTGATCAGAAAACCTCTATATGCATTCCTTATACACTAATCAAGGCAACAGGTATAGCCTCTTTCATAAATGTTTGTTTTAGAACCTCAGCATTCATTTCCTTTCCTGACGGCACCAAATTATTTTCAGGGAATTACCTCTTGCCTGTTGTATAAAGTCTTGATAAGACAGTAATTTTAAAGGACTGGAGGTGGAAAGAGCCATATTCTCTCTCTCCCTGCCACAGGACAGCCACAGAGTGGTATGTGGCCAAACTCAGCCAATCATGCTTCTTCCCTGGGAGCATGATGCTTATGTAAGTGGACACAGGTGCAGGAGGGACGGGGCGATCACTGGTCACAATAGCTGCAAGCAAGTGGCCATTTTTGAGCCCTAGCTTTCCAACACTGTCCTGAGAGCTGTTTCCACTCCTTCCACGCACTGCCCAATATGCTCCCCAAAAGTCTTCTTTTCCTTAGCACATGTGTACCAATTGCTGTTGCTTGCAATCCACAACCACGAGACCTCAAAACTGGATTTGGAGACATTTCCCCTACGTCACTCTAGGTCTAGCTCCTCGGACTTTTGCATCCCATAGGCTCTGCATTCATTTATGCATTTTGTATCTGTCTATGCAGCAATGAAACCACTTCTTAGGAAAGAGCAGTGCAATCAGTCCCCAGAGGCAAAGTATGATGGCATTATCAGGTCATTTCATATTACATCGTTGCTTCAGTAATGACTGAATGCAGGTTGGAGTGGCTGAATTACCCTAGCCCTTCTGAAGCATCGGGTCTCATGCCTGTTATAATGGGAGATGCAAAAGCAATGAAGGACAAAGATAGCCTCAGAATTTAGAGGTCTGTAAAGCTAATCTACTTAAAGTGCAAACCCATGCTGCTTTCTTTTAAGGTCACTATTGACTCCAGTCAATAGGTGTTTGCTAAATAGTTGATTAAAGGACTGAGATGGAGAAATTTAAATGCCTTTGGGGAACATGGGAGAGTGGGCATCTTATGACTAGGGAAGTGTGGTATTTGCAAATGTGTGGTCACCAGAGTCAGGAGTTAGACTTTCTTACGGAAGATGCTTGGCGTTTGCAGGCTCAGGGACACCCTACATCCCGTCTGAGCCCTAGCAATTGTCTGCAGCTCACTCCACCAAAAGGCTGGTGCACCTGCCTGTGTCCCTCACGGCCCAGCATCTAGAACTTCTTAGCTCTGAGACTCGAGCCCAGCATATAACAACGACCTTAGAAGGAGGTCGCCCTTCCCCACTGCCACTGCCCTGCGAGTCTGACTGCTGTGAAGTCGCTGCTGATTTCACCTGGTCATGGGTAAAACCAGGCACTCAGTCTATTGAACACGGGGCCTCCTTACAGCATCTGAGAAGGCAAATAATTTCGGCTGAAGATGCATGTCCAAATGCTGACAAATCTCACGCCATCCCCCTTTGCTTTTTTCTTTTCATAGCATAAGTGGAGAAAAGGACATAAAGGAAAATGCCACATTATAAAGTTGTCAGAGGCTTTGTAGACGACAGAGATTAATTATCTCACATTCATTATGACTCAATTATTGTGGTTCTCTGGTGTTTTGTGGCCTCTGCTTTCATGTTCTACAAACAGGGGCTTGGCTGCCTGTCTGAAGATAGAGCATTCTAGAAGCAGTGTGAAGTCCCCAGAGTTGCGGAGTGGGGGGCTTTTAAATCACCATTTACTCTATCATGGAGAGTTCATTCTTATTCCATGCAGACTTTTCAGCAAGTGCCAGGGCACTGAGAGAGATGCTCCCTGGAGGTCTGTAAACACCAGGCACTCAGAGTGAACCCTTCATGAACAAGCCTGGAAAGTGTCTCCAGCAGCAGCCACCTGGGTGCTCAGCAGAGAGACTGCAGATGGTCCGCGGAGCTGAAGAGGAAGGAGCTCATCTCCCATAGCGGACAGGCAGTTTCCCAGGGCTCCCGGGTTCTTCGCTGGACACATGGGTACCCCAGGACCAAGGCATAGCACCTCCAATAGTGACAACTCCTGACCCATCTCACACGGGGCCGGCTCTGCCTAATGTCTACCGAGGGCTTTGAAAGTGCCTCGCAAAAAGACAAAAAGAGCAGCAGGAGCCAAGAGTACACAACCACAGGAGAGGCAACTGGAAAAGAGGCCACCGGAATCTTCTAAATAGCACCCTCTCTTTTAATGTTGCTTTGTTCAATTCAGTTCGAATGTGCATGCCGCTGGACTGTTTAAATTAGATGGCCAAATGATAGCAATCTGGAGGGAAAAGAGTTGTAGTTTTTTTTTTTTTTTTTAATGTAACATTTTAACTTTTTCTATGCAAAAGAAAAAAAGTCGACAATTTCCATAGCAACAGGGCTGTTCTCTGCTTTTTTGGGAGACAGTTCAAGAATTAATTTCAGAATTTTGTATGAGGCTTTTCCAGATACAAGTAACTCTTAATTCTTTTTTTGAGTAATGCTCTTAGTGGCTTCAATTAACCCCAGTGGAGGGAGAGCCTGATATATTTGCCTTTAAACTTCTGTACAATGTTCAAACACCTTCCTTTTAGTCTTGCCTATCTCTGTCAGATTGAAAAATATAATTTCTTAATGAGTTCTTTGGTCTTGACTTAAGTCCACTTTCTAATGGTTGTTCCTCACAGAGTTAATTGCAGAAACAGCATTCAAGTATAATCAGAGAGGGAACAGAGAGAGAAACCTCATCAAATACCGCCCGCGCCAAGGACGTGGGACCAAGCAAGACTTGCTGAGTCTTTGCTCAGAACAAACAGGAAAGATATTTATTGCCACAATCTTTAGCCAAAGAAGACTGGAGTTTGTTTCTTCTTGGAGTCAGTTGCCTGAATGTGGCCCGACTTGAAAACCAGAGTTTAAGGTTCTGCCCGCATTTGCTACACACATCCCTTCCCAAGTATTTCCCCGTGTGACTGTCATCAACAGGCCAATGAGAAGAGAATCTGAAAATGCGCTTAATTCACTACCAGTCTGCTCCCTCCCTGCCTGCAAACATCAAGGGCATCTTTACAAAAAGTTCCCCATGTGGTCACAGCGCCCCTCTGGAGGCAGACCTTTGCTGCCCACTCATCCGGAGCCTTCCACCTGGAGAGAAGCACCTTGAGATGCTGTGGGGAATGAAAAGGCACAGCTATGGCTGGAAATGAAGCACAGAGGGGGTATTTCCACATTCACAAATCCATAGTGCAAAGATGGTAAACGACAAAAGGTTGGTCCAAAGAGAACACTACAGAGAAGTTGAAGAAGGTGAGATCAGGCTGGGCGTGGTGGCTCCCTCCAGCAATCCCAGCACTTTGGGAGGCTGAGGCAGGAGGATTGCTAGAGCCCAAGAGTTCAAGACCAGTCTGGGCAACACAGCAAAGTCCTCTCTCTACAAAAAAATTTAATTATTTGGGGCGCGGTGGTGCATGCCTGTAGTTTCAGGTACCTACGAGGCTGGGGGAGGAGAATCACTTGAGTCCAGGAGTTTGAGGCTGCAGTGTGCTATGACTGGTACCACCGCACTCCAGCCTGGGTGGAAGAGTGAGATTCCAGATTCACATAAAAAGGTGAGTTCATACCTGGTTGCAGAAAGGGGAAGAGGGATGAGAACCAGCAGGAGGCAGGTCCTGAACGGCAGGAAGAAGCCCACTTTGTGAAGACAGAGGACCGAGCATTCCGAGCAGCTGGAACAGCAATGCAAAGGCCCGCAGGTAGGAATAAACTCTGTGTACTGCAGCAGGAGACAGCGAGCCTTTAGGACTAGCAGTGTGGGAAAGAGGGGTGAAAAGCAAGGCTGTAGATGGAGGCTGGCCTCAGGCTGTGGGTTTTAGCCTTGTGTGTTCATCAGAGCTATCGAGAGAGACTTTAAAATACAAATAGGCTGGGCGCGGTGGCTCAAGCCTGTAATCCCAGCACTTTGGGAGGCCAAGACGGGTGGATCACGAGGTCAGGAGATGGAGACCATCCTGGCTAAAACGGTGAAACGCCATCTCTACTAAAAAATACAAAAAACTAGCCGGGCGCGGTGGCGGGCACCTGTAGTCCCAGCTACTCAGGAGGCTGAGGCAGGAGAATGGCGTAAACCCGGGAGGCGGAGCTTGCAGTGAGCTGAGATCCGGCCACTGCACTCCAGCCTGGGCGACAGAGCGAGACTCTGTCTCAAAAAAAAAAAAAAAAATCAAATAATATCCGGGTGGATCCCAGAGATTCTGATTTCACTGGATTAGGGCAAGGTTCAGCCATTGCTGTTCTCAATTTTTCAAAAAATATTATAACACTATAGAAAAATTAGAAGAATAGTATCATAAATGCGTCCAGCTAAATTTGAAAACTTAAAAAATGTTTAAATGTATGCCTTAAAATTTTTTTATTAATTTTTGTTTCTATAGCTTTTGGGGTACAGGTGGTTTTTGGTTTCATGGATAAGTTCTTCAGTGGTGATTTCTGAGATTTCAGTGCACCTGTGACCTGAGCAGCATACCCTGTACCCAATATACAGTCTTTTGTCCCTCACCTACCTCCCAGCCTTCCCCCTCCAAGTCCCCAATGTCCATTTTATCATTTTTATGCCTTTGCATCCTCTAGCTTAGCTCCCACTTGTGAGAACATATGATTAAATGTTTTCCTTTTGCTTCTCTCTCTCTCTCTCTCTCTATATATATATAATTATATATATATATACACACACACAAGGTATATCCATTTTTTTTAATGAGCCGTTTGAAAGTAACACGCAGACACCATGACACTTCACCCCTAAACACTCTACATGCATCTCCTGAGAAGAACAACAAACTTCTCCTATGACGGCAATGACCTAATCGTACTCAAGGCAGTTTTTATTGATTCAAAAATATCACTTAATATACAGTTTATAGTCAAATTTCTCCAATTGCCAGGAACTGGGGGTAGAAACAGGTGGGGAGTAGTTGTTTAATAGGAATGGAGTTTCTTTTTGGGGTGATGAAAATGTTCTGAAACTATTAATAGAGACAGTAGTGGCACAACATTGTGAATACACTAAGTGCCACTGAAGTGATCACTTTAAAATGGTGAATTTTATGTCATGTGAATTTCACCTTAATTTTTAAAATCCCAAATTCTTCAAAAAATACCCGTTGCAGCATGATTTTCCCCCAGTGTTTGAATCCAGGATCCTGAATTACACTTGTCACCATTCTTTCGTTTCTGTCCCTCACCATTTTTTTAAAAAACAAAACAAAACAAAACAAAATTGACATTATGAAAAGTGTAGGCCAGACCAAATTAAAATTCTTGTAATTTTTTAACAGTTTTATACCTAAAAGTGAACAAAAATGCCAATGCCTGAACCTCACCCTAATCCAATTAAATCAGTGTCTCGGGGTCTGCCTGGAAATTACTGGGATTTCACAATCTCTCTCCAGATGGTTCTAATGAACAGTCAGGGCGAGGCCCATGGCCCCAGGTTTACCAGCATCTCCAAACTGCATGTGCATATGCCCTGGAGAATAACCCACACTCTGGATCTGTCTTATTCGACTCAAGTTAAACATTTTTGGCAAGAACAGAAGCCATATGAAGGAGAAATCAATCAGAAACCAATAGCAGTTCTTACTTCTGGAGGGGAGAGGGTGAGTGATGATGGGGCTAAACAGACAGGGAAGGGACTGTGGTTTCAGGATCTTGAAGCCACATTCCTTTTTCACAGAAGAAAAGATTGAAGCCCAGGAGGCATGACTCCTCAGAACTGCCTAAGATCGCAGAGCTGAGCCAGGGTGAGCCCTGCATAGTGCCATTGTTTAATTTTTTAATTTTAAGTTTAATTAGTTAATTAATTTGAGATGGAGTCTTGCTCTGTCACCCAGGCTGAGTGCAGTGGTGCGATCCCGGCTCACTGCAACCTCCGCTTCTCGGGTTCAAGTGATTCTCCTGCCTCAGCCTCCTGAGTAGCTGGGATTACAGGTGCCCACCACCACACCTGGCTAATTTTTTTTCTTTTTCTTTTTGTTGTGTTTTTAGTAGAGATGGGTTTTCACCATGTTGGCAAGCTGGTCTTGAACTCCTGATCTCAAGTGATCTGCTCGCCTCGGCCTGCCAAAGTGCCTGGTGCCATTTAAATCACAGAGAAGGCAAGAGCAGGAACATAGGCTGTTCAGGTTGAGCCTCCAACACCAGTTCCTGAAAATATTCCCTCCGCTGTCACCAAGTGTCTGGTGTTTCACAGACATTGAGAATGAGCTACCTGGCAACGACTCACCCATCTGCAGGTGACTGCAGGGGACATGAAGTATCTTGGCATGCAACTGAGTCTCCCATATGTGTGAGGAGCCAAAGTCCCTTTGCTGGAAGCATATCTTTGGATGCTATTTCAGCCGAAGCTACAGGTTTGGAAGCAGCTATGCTTTTAGCAGTGGAACCAACTGTTTACTAAGCCATCACCTTGCAGCAAGCCATGTATGACTTGAGGAGAAGTGAAGAAATGCCAGTAGGTAGGCAGCAGCCAGAATCTGGGCTCACAAGATAGGCCCACAGAGGGTCAGGTGGGTACTGTGTGAGTGAAGTGGACTGAGAGTATTCAGTGAACTGGATGCATGTGCCCTGTCTGATGAGCGTGACTGTGGCTCTGCTCCTTGCACTCATCGCTGTGCCGAACTGCTGACCTGGTACTGCCAGACCTCAGTTTTCAAGAAGAGCTGAATGCCTGACTTTCTTTGTGAAATCTCTTGGGTTTTTAGAAAAGTATTAGCAACTAGGGTAGACATTGTTCTTGTTTTTTGTTTTTATTGTTTGTTTGCTTGTTTGTTTTGTTTTGAGATGGAGTTTCACTCTTGTCACCCAGACTGGAGTGCAGTGGCGCGATCTCAGCTCACTGCAACCTTTGCTTCCCAGATTCAAATGATTTTCCTGCCTCAGCCACCCAAGTAGCTGGCACTACAGGCGTGTGCCACCACGCCTGGATAATTTTTGTATTTTTGGTAGAGATGGGGTTTCACTATGTTGGCCAGGCTTGTCTTGAACTCTTGATCTCAAGTTCTCTCTGCCCACCTCAGCCTCCCAAAGTGCTGGGATTACAGGTGTGAGCCAATGCGCCTGGCTGTTCTTGCTTTTTGTATACCCACCATCGTATCAGGAGAATGGTCCCCATTATCAGCTTCACAAAACAGAAGCCAGAAACTCACTTTCCCAGACTCCTTTGCCACTAGCAAGAAGTCATGTGACCAGGTCTCACCCAATCAGATCTGGCCATGTGATACACTGACTTAGAAGAGAATAAAAAGATGTATTCCTTGGCAAGAGGGGATGATTTTGGAGGGCAGTAGAGATGTGGTCCCAGTATTTAGTGTTGGTAGTGACAGCTACAAGGTCTCATTCAGGGGCCGTGGCAGCAGGCCCTTTCCTGGAGATGTCCCTATGGAGGGATTTGGTGGGTCCTAACCTTGACTCTGTTTCTCACGAAGATTTTGTGAGCTACCTACCATTCTTTTCTACATTCATTTTCTGTCTAACCCAGCTAGAGTGGATTCTGTTGTTTGCAATTGAGAACTACAACTAAAAGAGCAACTAATTCATCCTATGTTTAAAGCCTTGCAGAGACAAAATAAAACACAATTGTGAGACTGATATAGCCAGAAGCCACTAGTTGTGACCTCTGAGTTGGAGTTAGCACCTGACCCCAACATGGATAGCCCCAGACAGGAGAATGGGAGGAATATCCTTTGAGAAAATTCTTTCAAATTGTGGTTATTCATAAGGACATCAGAAAGAGCTATAAATAGACATTTCCTCCCTTCAAATGACACCTCCAAACAGAAAGAGAAAAGTAAAAGCTCTCATGTTGTTTTGTACTACATGGTACAACATACCCTATGAAGCAGCCAGACATTCCCTCCAGGAGGCTGGATGGGAAATGGTTCCTCAAGGGTGCAATCCCGTATGACCGTTCTCTAAGGAGGCTCCCAGACTGCTGGGAGCACCATCAGAATCACTCATTCAGCTGCTGCATCATCTGCTGCTCATGCGCCTGCTGCCCACCTTTCCCTTACCGTAGGGGATGCTGTCAAATCCAATCGTGTCCTCCCTTTGACCCCCTCCCCACGACAGTCAGCTACAGAGAGTAAAGATAAAAATACTGCTTAGGAGAGAGGGCCTCTGGGTCCCCAGATGGCCTTGTGTGGGGTGTGCTGAAAACTGGCAGCTGAATCATTGCTTCATCCTGCTGAGAGAAGAAAGGTTCTTCCTCACAAATTTTCTGGAAGTTCCTAAGATATAAAGTATTGAATGAAATAGCTCCAGATAGTATCTCTACTGAAAACACTGTCAAACACTAGGCAATTTCTTTTTCTTGGATAAGAAGTCTAACACGCACAGATCTCATTCTACAAACTCAGAGTTGGTGCCCCCATACCTCCATAATTGAACTAATTTTTCTTTTCAGCCATTATTTCAAAAGCTGATGAAACTGAGCCTCAAGGAGTTGGCAATATCCTGTATTCAAGAGACATCCCTCTGCTTTCTGGCTAAGTGGACCCTAGTGTTGTCTGGGCAGCATGTACCCAGCCTCAAAAGATGCACAAGAAATAACTTACAGTATTTTTTTCATGGTTGAAAAAATGGTTGTGGAGGCAAATAGATGCTTCAAGGTGAAGATGGGCAGCTCCTTCCTAGCCATTGGCTGTCAGAAACTCATTGAAGTGGATGAATGACAACTTTGTACCTCTGCTTTGGACCATATACTTAGGAGAAGCACATGGTCACAGAAGTTGCTGTTGACACTCTAGGTGAAATGTGAAAAGGTCCTAGGGTCTGAGTCTATGATAACAACTAATAAGTCTTCTCCATAAAGCAGGGTATCTTGACCTTGCCCACCTGCTACTGAATGAAGGGCACTCCTATTACAGCAGACCCAGGAGAACTGGGGGAAAAAAAGAGAAAGTCTGCTCAGGCTTGCATTGGCTTGCATAGAGCCAAATCTGAGTGTTCTCAACTTGATTATTGGGGAAAAAAATGAAGTGGAGAGAAATGCAAAATAGGAAACCCAGAGAAAGAAAGCAGATTGGTGGCTTCCAGAGGCTTTGGGGAGACAGGAGGGATGAGTAACTACTTAGCGTATGAGATTTCCTTATGGGATGATAAAAACGCTTTGGGACTAGATAGAAATGGCGATCATACAGAATTGTGAATGTACTAAATGCCACTGTATTTTTCACTTTAAAATGGTTAATTTATGAGAATTTTACCTGAAAATTTTCTTTTTTTTTTTTTTTTTTTTTTTTTTTTTGAGACAGAGTCTCACTCTATCGCCCAGGCTGGAGTGCAGTGGCCGGATCTCAGCTCACTGCAAGCTCCGCCTCCCGGGTTTACATCATTCTCCTGCCTCAGCCTCCTGAGTAGCTGGGACTACAGGTGCCTGCCACCTCGCCTGGCTAGTTTTTTTTGTATTTTTTAGTAGAGACAAGGTTTCACTGTGTTAGCCAGGTTGGTCTCAATCTCCTGACCTCGTGATCTGCCTGTCTCAGCCTCCCAAAGTGCTGGGATTACAGGCTTGAGTCACCACGCCCAGCCTTACCTGAATTTTAAAAGTGGGTGTCCTTAGTCCATTTTGTGTTCCTATAACACAATACCTGAGACTGAGTAGTTTATAAAGAAAAAGTTTATTTGGCTTACAATCCTGATGGCTGGAAAGTTCAGGATTGGGCATCTGAATCGGTTGAGGACCTCAGGCTGCTTCCACGCATGGTGGTAGGTGAAGAGGAGCCAGTGTGTGCAGAGACCACATGGCAGGAGAGGAAGCATGAGAGAATGAAGTATGGAGGAGGTGCCAGGCTCTTTTAAACAACCAGCTCTCATGGTAACTAAGAGAGCAAGCACTCACTCCCATCCCACCCTGAACATTCATCTATTCATGATGAATCTACCCCCATGACCCAAACACTCCCCATTAGGCCCCAACCCCAACATTGGGGTTCAAATATCAACATGAGGTTTGGAGAAGACAAACACTCAAACCACAGGAGGGGTTTTAAGAGGGAATTTTTTTGGACTGGTGTTACTGTGCCTTGTCACCTGAGGACTAAAAGAACTAACAGAATCTGCAAACTTTCAGTCACCCCAAAGAAGATGATTTCCACCAGTACTTTTAGAGAAAGGCCCTGAACATGGAAGATAAGAAACCGAGGACCAAAGCTCCCAAGATTCAGTGTTTTATTACTCCATGTTTCCTAGAACAAGATGTCAATGTATTGCTCCGAAGAGACAATGTACTAAGAAAAGCACGAAGAGATCACAGAGTACCCCTAAGCTTCTGACCGAGAGAATAAAACAGGGTCAAAGAAAAATATCAGAAACAGATTGCCAAGAGATGGGGCCTGTCCTCTCTGAGAGTTTCTACTCCGAGTCTAGTCAGAAAAAAGATTTTCTAAGGGAAACAAATAAATAAGATCAAACACTTAAGAAAAGATATAACTTACGATGGCATAACTTCCCTTCCCTTCTGCTGGAGATGGTATAAATATGCTCCCATAACCAGTTCTAGTCAATGTAATGTAATAGGAAGTCTGCTGCCAGGCTTGTGGGCAAGATTTTCCTCCCTGAAAAGGCAGAGACATACAAGTACACAGCGCTTTATTTTCCATATTTGCCCCCTTCCTTCCTGCATGGACCACTCACAGTTGGTGAGTTTATCTTGGTGGTGGTGGTGGCCATCTTGTGGGCCCTGAGGCATCATGGGTAAGTACTGAAGAAGGCAGTGGAGCATGATGGGAAGATCCTGAGTTCATGACAGCATGGAGCTGCTGAACTCATGCCCAGCGTCTTTGTTCAGTAAGCAATTAATGTCCTTATATTTATAAGCCAGTGGTGTGTTTTTTTTGTATTATACTTTAAGTTCTAGGGTACATGTGCACAAAGTGCAGGTTTGTTAATATGCATACATGTGCCATGTTGGTTTGCTGCACCCACTAACTTGTCATTTACATTAGGTATTTCTCCTAATGCTATCCCTCCCCCATCCCCCACCGCATGACATGCCCCAGTGTGTGATATTCCCCATCCTGTGTCCAAGTGTTCTCATTGTTCAATTCCCACCTATGAGTGTGAACATGCGGTGTTTGATTTTCTGTCCTTGTGATAGTTTGCTCAGAATGATGGTTTCCAGCTGCATCCATGTCCCTACAAAGGACAAGAACTCATCCTTTTTTTATGGCTGCACAGTATTCCATGGTGTATATGTGCCACATTTTCTTAATCTAGTCTATCATTGATGGATATTTGGGTTGGTTCCAAGACTTTACTATTGTGAATAGTGCTGCAATAAACATACGTGTGTATGTGTCGTTATAGTAGCATGATTTATAATCCTTTGGGTATATACCAAGTAATGGGATCACAGGGTCAAATGGTATTTCTAGTTCTAGATCCTTGAGGAATCGCCACACTGTCTTCCACAATGATTGAACTAGTTTACACTCCCACCAACAGTGTAAAAGCATTCTTATTTCTCCACGTTCTCTCCAGCACCTGTTGTTTCCTGACTTTTTAATGATCACCATTCTAACTGGTGTGAGATGGTATCGCATTGTGGTTTTGATTTGCATTTCTCTGATGACCAGTGATGATGAGCATTTTTCATGTGTCTGTTGGCTGTGTAAATGTCTTCTTTTGAGAAGTGTCTGTTCATATCCTTTGTCCACTTTTCGATGGAGTTGATTTTTTCTTGTAAAATTTGTTTGAGTTCTTTGTAGATTCTGGATATTAGCCGTTTGCCAGATGGGTAGATTGCGAAAATTTTCTCCCATTCTGTAGGTTGCTTGTTCACGCTGATGGTAGTTTCTTTTGCTATGCAGAAGCTGTTTAGTTTAATTAGATCCCATTTGTCAATTTTGACTTTTGTTGCCATTGTTTTTGGTGTTTTAGTCATGAAGTCCTTGCCATGCCTATGTCCTGAATGGTATTGCCCAGGTTTTCTTCTAGGGTTTTTATGGTTTTAGGTCTAACATTTAAGTCTTTAATCCATCTTGAATTAATTTTTGTATAAGCTGTAAGGAAGGGATAAAGTTTCAGCTTTCTACATATGGCTAGCCAATTTTCCCAGCACCATTTATTAAATAGGGAATCCTTTCCCCATTTCTTGTTTTTATCAGGTTTGTCAAAGATCAGATGGTTGTAGATGTGTGGTGTTATTTCTGAGGCCTCTGTTCTGTTCCATTGGTCTATATCTCTGTTTTGAGTACCAGTATGATGCTATTTTGGTGACCGTAGCCTTGTAGTATAGTTTGAAGTCAGGTAGCATGATGCCTCCAGCTTTGTTCTTTTTGCTTAGGACTGTCTTCACAATGTGGGCTCTTTTTTGGTTCCATATAAAGTAGTTTTTTCCAAATCTGTGAAGAAAGTCATTGGTAGCTTGATGGGGATGGCATTGAATCTATAAGTTACCTTGGGCAGTATGGCCATTTTCATGATATTGATTCTTCCCATCCATGATCATGGAATGTTCTTCCATTTGTTTGTGTCCTCTTTTATTTCGCTGAGCAGTGGTTTGTAGTTCTCCTTGAAGAGGTCCTTCACATCCCTTGTAAGTTGTACTCCTAGGTATTTTATTCTCTTTGTAGCAATTGTGAATGGGAGTTCACTCATGATTTGGCTCTGTTTGTCTGTTACTGGTGTATAGGAATGCTTGTGATTTCTGCACATTGATTTTGTATCCTGAGACTTTGCTGAAATTGCTTATCAGCTTAACTAGATTTTTGGCTGAGATGATGGGGTTTTCTAAATATACAATCATGTTATCTGCACACAGGGACAATTTGAATTCCTCTTTTCCTAATTGAAAAGCCAGTGGTTCTTAATGTTGTGTCACTTAACTGGCAACAGCAGCAGCACCTGGTGCATTAGTTTCTTAGGGCTGCCATCACAGAGTACCACTCACTGGGTGGTTTAAACAATGGACATGTATTGTCTAACAGCTCTGGATGGCAGGGGTCCAAGATAAAGGTATTGGCAAAGTTGGTTCCTTCTTAGGACTTCTGGTAGTTTGCTGTCAACCTCTGACATTCCCAGTCCTGCCTGCATCTTCTAAAAGTCATTTTGATCTCCTCTTAACTAATGACATCTGCAATGACTAAACGAAGTCACATGCAGAGGGGCTAGAGGTTAGAACTTCAATACATGAATTTTGAGAGACACAATTCAACCCATAATACCTAGGAACTTGTTAGAAAATCTAAATTATATGGGCCGGGTGCAGTGGCTCACACCTGCAATCCCAGCACTTTGGGAGGCCAAGGCAGGCAGATCGCCTGAGCTCAGGAGTTTGAGAGACCAGCCTAAAAATTAGCCGGGCCTGGTGGCATGTGCCTGTAGTCCCAGCTACTCAGGAGGCTGAGGCAGAAGAATTGGTTAAATGCTGCAGGCAGAGGTTGCAGTGAGCTGAGATCACGCCACTGTACGTGAGCCTGAGTGACAGAGGGAGACTTCATCTCCAAAAAAAAAAAAACACACAAAAAGGAAATATAAATCATCCAGGCCAGGCGCGGTGGCTTGCGCCTGTAATCCCGGCACTTTGAGAGGCCGAGGCAGGCGGATCACTTGAGGTCAGGAGTTCAAGACCAGTCTGGACAACATGGTGAAACCCCATCTCTACTAAAAACACAAAAATTAGCCACTGTGGTGGCAGGCTCCTGTAATCCTGGCCACTTGGGAGACTGAGGCAGGAAAATCACTTGAACCCAGGAGGCAGAGGTTGCAGTGACCTGAGATGGCACCAATGCACTCCAGCCTAGGCGACAAGAGAGAAACTCCATCTCAAAAAAAAAAAAAAAAAAAAAAAAGGAAAGAAAAAACAAAAGAAAAAATTATCTGGGTCTCCACATATACTGACTCAGAAACTCTAAGAGTGAGGCCCAGCAGCGTTTGTTTCAACAGGTGATTCTGGTGCTCAGTCAACTTTGAGAACCACTAGTTTGAGCTACTGTTGGTTGAGCATTGTTAGCTGCAGTTGAAGGCATTTTAGTTCATTCTAGCTGATGATGTCCCACCGTAGGAGAGCAGCCACGTTCTTTGCAGGATGCAGGCGAGTGGCAGCATCCAGCTCTTGTGGATGGAGTCACAGTGACATCGGCTTGCTGCCCGTGTTGCTATCCAGGAACATACATCCTGAAGGAATATTCCCAAATCAGTGGCGCTCCTTCAAGGCAGCCCACTGACGCCTCCTTTTTCTGATAACAAAGCCAGAATTTTCTCTCAGTTCCATCTCTGTCTTTTATACTGCACAGGAAACATGGGGGATTGTGTGGGGCTATGGCCCTTTTGCCTAGGCATCTCACAGCCATTCCCACTACTGTCCTTCCATGCTGGACACAGGAGGACTCTGAGATCTTGCTTACTCCCTGTGTTTTATCCAAAGACAGAGAAAAATAAAATCCATTGCCTTCCTTTCTGATTTTCCAAATTTCCCAGGGGTTTCTCAGGTCCTCAGAGCCTGAGGATCCTCTTAGGGATCAACACTTAAGTTTTTCCAAGCCCCATCTGACACTCTTTTTCATTTTACCTCCAGTTTAGGAAAACTTTATCTAATTTTTTGCAAGAAGAAAAATCTTGATGACAGTTTCCCAAATTTTTGCCCAGTTCCCAAGTCAAGGGTGTTAAAAGGTAAACTGAGGCATGGTAATTTTTTTTTTCACAGTTTATTTAAGCAAATAATTCATGAATTGGGCAGCATCAAGCCAGAAGCAGTTCAGAGCTCATGGAGGGAGCAGAAGGGGGAAGCTTTCACAGGAGAGACACAGAAGTAAAGCAAAGAAAATATTGGATTGGTTAGTTATACAGTCGCCTTATTTGTTCTGTTCCACTGGAAAGTCCCTAATTATATACACACACCTCAGTGATACTGCAAATTTGGTTCTAGACCAGTGCAATAAAGTGAATATCACAATAAAGTGAGTCATACCTTTTTTTTTTTTGTTTCCCAGTGTATATAAAAGTTATGTTTGTCCTTACTGTAGGCTATTAAGTGTGCAACAGCATGGTGTGTAAAAGAAAATGTCCATATCTTAATTTAAACATATTTTATTGCTAAAAATGCTAATGACCAACTGAGTTTTAACAAGTCACGATTTTTTTTTTTTTTTTTTTTTTTTTTTTTTTTTGCTGGTGGAGGGTCTTGCCTCAGTATTGGTGGCTGCTGACTGATCAGGGTGGTGGTTGCTGAAGGCTGGGGCGGCTGTGGCAGTTTCTTAAAATAAGATGACAATGAGGCTTGTTGCATCCATTGACTCTTCCTTTCATGAATGACTTCTCTGTAGCATGTGATGCGGTTTGATAGCATTTTACTCAGAGTAGAACTTAAAACCTCCTGCTGTTTTAACTAAGTTTATGTACTATTACAAATCTTTTACTGTCATTTTGACAATATTCACAGCATCTTCACCAGGAGTAGATTCCATCCAGAAAACGCTTTCTTTGCTCATCTGCAAGAAGCCATTCTTCATTTATTCAAATTTTATCATGAGATTGCAGCAATTCAGTCACATCTTCAGGCTCCACTTCTGATATCTAATTCTTTTGCTATTTCTACCACATCTGGAGATACTTCCTCTAATGAATTCTTGATCCCTTCAAAGCCATCCAAGGAGGCTGGGAAAACTTCTTCTAAAATCCTGTTCGTGTTGATATTTGACTTCCTCCCGTGAATCACAAATGTTCTTAATGGCATCTAGAATGGTGAATCCTTTCCAGAAGGTTTTCCATTTACCATGCTTAGATTCCTCAGGGGAATTACTATCTATGGCAGCTACAGACGTGCAATATGTTTTTCTTAAATAATAAGACTCAAAAGTCAAAATGACTCCTTGATCCATGGGCTGTAGAATGGATGTTGTGTTAGCGATGGATGTTGTGTTAGCATTGGATGTTGTGTTAGTAGGCATGTAAACATTATTCATCTCCTTGCACATATCCATCAGAGCTCTCAGGTGATTAAGTGCACTGTCAGTGAGCAGTCATATTTTGAAAAGAATCTTTTTTTCTGAGTGCTAGGTCTCAACAGTGGGCCTAAAATATTCAGTAAGCCATCTTATAAACAAATGTGCTGTTACGGGCTTTGTTGTTCCATTTATAGACACAGGCAGAGCAGATTTAGCATAGTTCTTAAGGGCCCTGGGATTTAGGGGTTAATAAATAAGTAACCGAAAGTCACCAGCTGCATTAGCTCCTAAGGAGAGAGTTAGCCTGCTCTTTGAAGCTTTAAAGCCATGCATTGTCTTCTCCCCTCTAGCTACTAAAGTCCTAGATGGTCCTAGCACTTTGGGAGGCCAAGGTGGGCAAACCACTTGTGGTCAGGAGTTCAAAACCAGCCTGGCCAACATGGTAAAACCCTGTCTCTAATAAAAATACAAAAAAATTAGCCAGGCATGGTGGCCAGACCCCATGTAATTCCAGCTACTCAGGAGGCAGAAGCAGGAGAATCGCTTGAACCTAGGAGGCAGAGGCTGCGGTGAACTGAGATCGTAGCAGTGCACTCCAGCTTGGGCAACAGAGTGGGACTCTGTCCCAAAAAAAAAAAAAGTCCTAGATGGGATCTTTATCCAAGAGGAAGCTATTTCACCCACACTGAAGATCTGTTGTTTAGTGCAGCCACCTTCATCAACGATCTTAGCTGGATCTTCTGGATCATGTGCTACAGCTTCTTCTTCAACACTTGATTCCTCACCTTCCGCTTTTATGTTACGGAGACGGCTTCTTTCCATCAGCCTCATGAACCAACCTTGTAAGCTTCAGACTTTTCTTCTGCAGCTTCCTCACCTCTCTCAGCTTTCACAGAATTATTTTCACAGAACTAGAGCCATGCTCTGGATTAGGCTTTGGCTTAAAGAAATGTTATGGCCGGTTTGATTTTCCATCCAGACCCCTAAAACTTTCTCCATATCAGCCAGAGGGCTGTTTTGCTTTCTTATCATTTGTGCGTTCACTGGAGTCACACTTTTCGTTTCCTTCAAGAACTTTCCTTTGTATTCGCAACTTGGGTAACTGGCATAGGAGGCCTAGCCTTTGGCCTCCCCACTTTCCACGTGTCTTCCTCACGAAGCTTCATCATTTCTAGCTTTCGACCGAAAGTGAAAGATGTGGGACCCTTCCTTTCACTGAAACACTTAGAGGCCCTTGTAGCGTTATTCATTAGCCTAATTTCAATATTGTTATGTCTTAGGGAATAGGGAGGTCTAAGGAGAGGGAGGTGGATGGGACAATGGCCAGTGGGTGGAGCAGCCAAAACACACACAACATTTATTAAGTTTACCATCTTATATGGGCACAGTTCATGCTGCCCCAAAACAATACAATAGTAACATCAGAGATCACGGATCACCGATCTCCATAACACATATAGTAATAATAACACTTGAAATATTCCAAGAATTATCAAAATGTGACACGGAGACAGGAAGTGAGCACGTGGTGTTGGCAAAATGTGCTGATAGACTTGCTCATCGCAGGGTTACCACAGAACTTCAGCTTTTAAACAACACAGTATCTGTGAAATGCAATAAACTGAAGCACAACCAAACAAGGTATGCCTGTATAATTATAAGTTTGTTGGCCGCTTCTGATTGATTGAGCTTAAGTTCTATTTTTTTCTTTAATATATGCATTTACAAGAAATGGTTCCAGTTAAGTTCTCATTATGTTTGCAAATCAAGCAAGGTTAAGGTCACTTAAGAGGCCTAACTGGTTTTGTCTGCTCAGGGATTATTCAGGCCTGGTCTGCATTTAATTTGCTAGAACAAGGGTTTCACCCTCCCATCCATCATTTGTGCTATGGTATCCAATGCCACAGGGACATCAATAGAACATGCTTGCCCTATGGCTGGAAGCTTGGCAAGAACCACTGTGTTATATGAAGCATAGTGGGGTGAAAAATCAGTTATATCAAAATAAGGTAGGCTGATGGGTGGTTAAATGCCCACTGCAGGCTTACAAGGAATGTCATGGGTGAAAGTCTCTTGAACTCTCTGGAGACTTTGTAGCTCACTGGGCTACTGAGAAGGAGGTTGAGCTGTCCCCAGCACGCTGCAGCCACCAGCCCAGTGAGGTGAAAATGGTGCTTTCCCCTATCCACTGTTATGTGCAGCCATGCCTGGTCCTCCTCTCCCCACTGTGCATCTCAGGATGGCATAATTGTGTCTGTCCGCTGCACCCTTTAGCTCTCCCATCTGAGATACAGAGAGGTGCGCCATCTTTTTTTTTTTTTTTTTTTTTTTTTT
>NC_045443.1:126088891-126113079 GCF_002776525.5 Piliocolobus tephrosceles | reverse complement strand
TTTTTTTTTTTTTTTTTGTATTTTTTAGTAGAGACGGGCTTTCACTGTGCTAGCCAGGATGGTCTCGATCTCCTGACCTCGTGATCCACCCATCTCGGCCTCCCAAAGTGCTGGGATTACAGGCTTGAGCCACCGCACCCGGCCATGAGCCATCATTTTTAAGAGCCAGTCCCATGCCTGGGCACCCTGTTTCGGGATATGGTATTAGGAACTGATGAAATGCATCGTAATTAAGGTGTGACATTCTTTCTGCCAGTGTGTTATCCAAGGGGAGCCCCATCTTTGAATACCCCTCTCTGATGTTATCAAAGCCCTGTTCTTGTCGTTTTCTAACAGAAGGGATATTAAGTTATACTTATTACAAAGTATAGGCTAACTAGATTAGGTCCTTGCTCCTTGGTGAACATGAAAATTGGCCTTGATTTCCATGGCTGGTCGACACATGACCTGAGCCAACATCTGGGAGGAGCATTTCAAAGAGACAGAGCTCCTTGCATTGTCACGCAAGGCTGTCGGGTTCCCACAGACAGCTCTTAGCAGCCCATGTTCCCGGGCACATTCGTGATCCACGGAGAAGCACGGTGGCTTTTCAGCCTGATAAGCAATTGGTTATAACCTGTGACTGTGGTCATCTACCTAGCCACACGGCGATCAACCATTTATTCACATTTATTCATCTCAGGGTTTCTCCATCGCCGCACGTTGACTGGCATTTGGGATCAGAATATTCTTTGTGGGGTTAGTGGGGAGGCTGTCTTGCACATTGTAGGATATCTAGCACTATCTCTAATCTCTGTTTACTAGATGCCAGTAGCACCTCCCTCCCCAATTTTGACAACCAAAAATGTTCCCAGACATTGCAGATACCTCTGGGGAAGTGAGGGTAAAACTCTTTCCCTGTTGAAAGACCTGGTTTACCTCAATGAAAGCAATGGTATCCTTCCTCCCAAAGAAGGTAGATGCTGCTACAGAGATGGGAGTTCATCAATTAGAATGCTTTCAGTTGCAATCCACAGCACTCAATCAAGCATAACTGCAATAGACTCTGTGTAATGTCTAGAAAAATACATGTAATAATAAAAATAATGCAATGAAAATAGAATTAACATTAAGTGCTTAATATGTGCAAATATGTTAAAATTATCTTACTGAAGTCTCACAATAACCCTGAGCTGGTGTTACTGTTATCATCTCTATGTATAAACTGAGGCACAGAAAGGTTGGGGAACCCACCCTGGTGGCACAGCTAGAAAACTGTAGGTGCAGGATTTGGACTCAGTTGTCCATCTCTGAACTTACAGTCTTCCTCTATGCCACAGGTGTGGGCATCTACTGCTACTGCCTGCATGTGACACGAATCCTTCTCTGTCCAGCACCTGCACACAATCTTCTCTTTCTCAAACGACTCTGTCTACACTTACAGACAACCTGTTTTTCATGGGATTAACCTTCCACTGCTGGCTCTAAGGGTAGCCTGGCAAATAGGTATGTTGAAAGTTGCTGGCCACAATAAATGGATGACAGGTGGGTGTATGACCCACACCAAGCTGAGGCAACTCAATCTGAGGACATTTATTGCACCTATTATAAAAAAGATGCCTAAACTCTGAGCAGGGTCCGAGCTGGGAACCCTTGGAGTGACCACGTGGAGAACCAGCAGGAAGGAGAACAATGTGGGCGAATGGGAGTTGCACAGTAAGTGAGGGAGACTGAGTCCCAGGAACGTCATATTCACGCTCGGATGCGTTTGTACCTGAAACCTCCGGAAGTTTCAGTTATAGGGGAAAAAAATTCCTTTTTAAGTTTAAGTCAGTTAGAATAGCAACTAAAATAAGCTTGACAAATGCATTCCTCTTCTCTCAGGCCTTCGGTTTCCTCTTCTGCAGAACGGGTTGTTGAGAGGATTGCGTAGCATATCGGGAACGCCTGACCTGCCAAACCCCACACAAACAGGACTGTCTGGAAGCCCAGTAGGCTAGTCCAAGTAGCAGCCCCACGAGGAGCCAGCACTCTGGCTCTTGGGACTGGCAGGTCCCATCCTGGCAGCACTGGGCAAGAACAGCTGAAAAGGCTGTGTGCTCCTTTATTTTGTTCTAGCAAATTCTGCTTTTAAAGGTCCCTCTGGAAAATTCAACAGAAAGAAGGCTTCGTCAGGAAAGCATGGCCACAGTGCCTGCAATATCAGAGCACACCACAATGGGCACTGGTATTTCAGAGGAACTTGAGAGATGGCCTCTGTCTCCTGCACATTGTACTGAGGAGTGTTTCCATTTGAGTGAGAGCCACAAGTCGGGGGTGAGGATGCCGGGCTTCTCCAGCTGAGTGCCTTAACAGGAAGGTGATGGAGGAAGAAACTCCTGGTGGATGTGCGTTCACCTAATGTAGCTGGGTGGAGTATCGAGAGCTTGGATCCCACCCTGGAGGAAAGTGGGGAAGGAGAATCAGGAGGATCCAGCCTTGGAGGAAGTGTCCTAGGCTGAGCCTGAGACCTACAGCCTGCCTCCTCCCTCCGTCTCAATCCCGTCTACACTGCGTCCTCCTCCTGTGTCCCTGGATGTCCCCACTTCCAGGCCACCACCTTTCCTAAAAATATATACATACCTTTGGAAGTAGAAACTGAAAGGACTAATAAATACACAAAAAAACACACTCCACTTCTCTAGGAGCACAGGAAATAGGAGCTGATACAGCAAGGAGGTTCCAGGAAAGACTTTCAACAAGCATGATGCAATCAAAATAATCAAAATGCTTTTGAAATAGGGATGCTTTTTTTTTCTTTCTATCCAAGATTTTAATTCAGTTAATTACTTTTGGAGTTTCAAGACATAAATGGTGCAGGTTTGCAATATTCAGGAACCCTGGAGCAATGACACGACCACAAACAAGTGTCAGCATACGGGACTCTAAAGATACCTTAGTACCCAGAACACTGGAGTACCCAGCGTGCTTTCTGAAATCATTACTTGCCACCTTATACTGCCTCTGCTCCCCACAAATTTTTAGCTAGAAAGGGACTACGTGTCACAGGTCCACTAATTCATGTGCTAAATCTTTCACAACAGACAAAGCTGTGATTTGGAGAACTCGAAAACTCAGACGACACTTAAATGGGCTAAAGAATGTGGAAGAAAGAAGGCAGAATTCGGGGTCAGAAGGGCTCTGGTTCCTTTCTGTTTTCACAGAGCTCGAGTCAATTTTATGTTTAAATGTTTCCCACAACAGTAAAATCGCTCTCCAATGTTTCACGGGAGCTGGGCTGCCTGGCAACCCAGATGTGTTGTGGGGAGCTGCGGAGGGGGACAGGGGATGGAGCAGGAAACATTATTTCTTTACTTCTTCCCAAGCAGAAAGAAAATTGTTCCTTTTCTCTGTTCCAGAAGAATACATTTAAAATGACAAGCTGAAGAAAATGAAAACAAACCCTTCCTTTGGAGACATTCAACAGGGGAAATGAATTTCAGACAGACTGTGGGAAAATGAGTTTCCAGAGTTCTCTGAATTAGCTCCAAACTTGCAGTCAGTGCAAACTTGGTCGTGTTTTAGGGTCTCCTCTGCTAATGAGGAGGCTGGGAACGGTCAGCTTACTCCTGAGGAATCCACTCGATCCTGCAGATTTATTATGCCCAGTAGGAAGGAAAGAGCCAAGGATCATGCAGGGCAAGCCAGGTATCTGGACAATGCCTTTGAGGGTTTCTCATATCCTCAGATATCAAATAGATAAGAAAAAACTTCGCTCCCTGAAATGAAGCTCTAATGGCATACACCCAGGCTGTGCTCAGTAATTAGAAGAGTGGATTTGAGAGTGAGGTCTAGACTTCTCCAGCGGAGAGGAGTTTATTCTCCACGTGGCGAAGGTCCACATTCCCGTTTGTAACTTTGCTTTTCCACCACAGGGAACATGGCCTGGTGCTGCCAAGGGGCATGTGGCAATTGAAAAGAACCAGGGAATGACAGAGTGGCAGGCTCTGAAGCACGTTGGGCAGTCTGTCTTCTCGGTCATGGGTTCAATGCTGCTTTCCACCCACCCCCAAATTCACATCCAACTGGAACTTCAGAATGCAACCTGATTCGGAAAAAGGTCCTTTGCAGATGGAATTAGTTAAGGATCTCCAAATGAGAGCCTTCTGGATGAGGGTGGGTCTGAAATTCAAAGACGGATGTCCTAGTAAGAGAAAGGACAAAGATACTGAGACACAAAGGAGAAACACAGAGAGAAAATTCACATGAAGACGGGGCAGGCATTGGATAGATGTGGCCGTAAGCCAAGGACCATCGAGGATAGCCAGCGGAAGCAAGGAAGGGCCTTCTCTAGAGCCCTTGGAGGAAGCATGGCCTTGACGGCACCCTGATTTCAGGCTTCTGACCTCTAGAAATGTGAAAGAACCAAGTTCTGTTGTTTCAAGAACAACAAGTTTGGGACAATTTGTTATGGCAGCTGCAGGAAAATGATGCATCCTTCTGCTTTGAGGCATGATTTAAACTGAGAGACACAGTCAAGGTCCTCAGACTGCACAGTGGTGGTTGAGAAGTGATTCTGCTGTCAGCTTCCATTTCCAATTTCTCTTTAGAGCCAGTAACTCTGGTTGAAATCAAGGAGACTTGTAATGTGGCTGCTCCCTTTAACAGGGCACACATGTGAGTGCCATTCACTGTGGCCCCTCCCAGATGAGTGCCAAGGGGCAGGGGACTGGGTGTACAAAAGGCTGGCCACAGTGTGCAGGTGGGGAGTTTCCATCAGAACCGTGTCTGCATCATGGATCCAGTGTCTTCACTAGATGATGTGTTGATCTGGGTGGCCTGAAGGCCCGGCTAATGGAGATTATAGTGAGGGGATGCTGAGGCCCTTTCCAATATCCTCTTACCACTACCTCGGAGCTTCCCTCATCTATATCCCTGGCCAGCCATATAGGCCTGGAATTTGCCACCTTCGACCCACATAATCTGATTGAAGTTGGCTGGTCCTTGTTTTGGCCATTCTCACTAATCAGAAATGTTGAAGGGGTTTCTAAATGTGATACAGTACAAAGCACAATAAAAAATTAGAAAGAGTGGTCTGGTCCTAAGAACCTTGTCAAGTAATGGGCAAAGCAAAACATGTGGCCGCCCAATGGAAAAACCATCTGTAAGGTAAATTTTTGAAAATTGGCTCAATGTTTAACGTGTAGTTAGTTTAGAGGCAATAAAGAAAAGTCAAGGTCAATAGCGTTTTCTATGACACACATCATCTCTTGGGATATCATTCTGTCAAGTATACGATTCAGTATTTTGTATATTCACAAAGTTGCACAACCATCACCACTACCTAATTTCAACATGTTTTCATCACCCCAAAAAGAAACCCCAAACCCATTGGCAGTCACTCCCCACATGCCATCTCCCGTTGTCCTGGGAACCACTAATCTACTTTCTGTCTCTATGGATTTACCTCTTCTAGGCATTGTATATAAATGGATTCATGTAATATGTGACCTTTTGTGTCTGGCTTTTTTTTTTTTTTTTTCACTTAGCATCATGTTTTTAAGGTTCATCCATATTGTAGCATGTATCAGTGGTTTATTCCTTTTATGGCCGAATAATATCGCATTGCATGCAAATATCACATTTTGCTCATTCGTTCATCAGGTGATCTGTGCACGCAGTGGTATATTATTCAGCTATCAAAAGGAAAGCTGCTGTGAACATTTATGTATTTTGTAGTTATGTATATTTCATGCACAAGTAGGAGACTCACTTCTGAGCAGCCATTAGCCCACCACACTGGGCTAATTTTTTGTACTTTTTTTTTTTTTTTTTTTTTTTTAGTAGAGATGGGGTTTCACTGTGTTAGCCAGGATGGTCTCAATCTCCTGACCTCATGATCCGCCTGCCTCAGCCTCCCAACATGCTGGGATTACAGGTGTGAGTCACCGCGCCCGGCCCCAGAGTCCTTTTAAAGGAGCAGCCATGAGTGGTGTTGGTCTATTAGAACAGGCATGTTCCATGAATCCCACCCCTAACCCTCCCATGGGAATCTGTGACTCTGCTTTTTACCTTGAGCTGGTTAGAAACTTAGGTTTAGTCTGCAAGGGATTAACTTCCCAAAGTCCTTTTTTCTGTTTTTTGGAGACGGAGTCTCACTCTGTTGTCACCCAGGCTGGAGTGCAGTGGCACGATCTTGGCTCACTGCAAGCTCTGCCCCCCGGGGTCATGCCATTCCCTACGTCAGCCTCCTGAGTAGCTGGGACTACAGGCGCCTGCCACCACACTGGGCTAATTTTTTTTATTTTAATTTTTATTTTTTAAGTAGAGACAGGGTTTCATTGTGTTAGCCAGGATGGTCTCAATCTCCTGACCTCATGATCTGCTCTCCTCAGCCTCCCAAAGTGCTGGGATTACAGGTGTGAGTCACCGCACCTGGCCCCAAGGTCCTTTTAAAGGAGGTGAAACCCACTTTTATTATTTTTTTAAGAGACAGGGTCTCGCTATGTTGCCCAGGCTGGACTTGAACTCCCGGGTTCACACAATCCTCCCACCTTGGCCTCCAGAGTAGCTGGGATACAGGCAACAGCCAGTCTTTCAACTCTACCTGAATTTCCTTGACACACATTGAGACTCTAGAAATGAATCCACCTATAAACCTCATCCTGTTTGGAAAAATAATACTTCTCTCAGTATTCTTGCATAAATCTTAGCACATTTCTTCAAAGGCTTTCTTCCCTGCTTCCACCCTTCATCCTTTTTGTTTATTGGAACATGGTGAGGGCATACGCAGCTGTAAAGCACACACAGCATGGCGTTGCCTTGGTTAGGGGAGATTCAGTGACTGATGAAATGACTGGGCTTCATCCACCAGTCAAAGCAGGACAGAACTAATGAACCAGGAGGTCCCATACACAGCTAGGAAAGAATATCACCTTCTGTGCCGAAGCTGAGAAGCAGCTCCTTGCTCTCTTACTTGCTGAGTGCACTCCTGCAAAGCAAGGGCTATTAGAGACTGCATGCTTGGCATCTAGTCTCTCTTTCGTTCTGTCTTTACTCATGAGAGAGGACTACCTCCTTATTTCACAGTGGTTTACTTCAAAAAATGAATCTCTTAGATTTATGTCCTGAAGGCTCCATTATCAGTCCTGACACACAAAACCTACCCAGCAAAGGACAAAGAAGCCATGTAATTGCTGTTCTATTTTCAGTGATGTTTGAGGACCATCACAAGGCCCACATCCCACAGACCACCCAGATATCTATATTCTCTGCAAGTCAAGGTTGTAGGCTCGTGGTTGTCAACCAGTGTGATTTTATCCCCCAGAGAAGAGTTAGCAATGTCTGGAGACATTTTGGTTATCAGAACTGGAGCAGAAGTGGAGGTGCTATTGGACTTTATCTATTGAGTAGAGTCCAGGGATGCTGCTCAATATTTTACAATGCACCAGACAACCCAACACAAAAGAATTAGCTGGCCCCAAATGCTGATGACATTGAGGTTGAGAAGCCAGTCCCTATGCTAGGCATCTCTCTTCACTGCGTTGAGACATGGGGATGTGTCTATTTACTGCACATAAATTCATGTTAGCAGCAGAGTATAATCTCCCAGTCAAGAGCGATGCTTTATCACTCTCTGAGCATCCCTAATGCAGGGTTCAGAATTGGTTACAAGTAGAGAACAAATCTCTTCCATGTCTATGAATCACGTTGTTCAATTAAGAGAGCTTATTTAAATTGGAGAGGATGAATGATCACCGCCTCTGCTCTTTAGGTATCTATTTCATTGCTTACTGACAAGGCCAGACATTCATGTCCCCCTACCCCCAAGTTCTTTGCTTTAATAACCTGCAGCGTCAAGACTGGCCTACCTACTTACAACCTGCAGCTTGAGTCAAACTAACACTGATTTTTTTTTTTTTTTTTTTTTTTGAGACGGAGTCTCGCTCTGTCGCCCAGGCTGGAGTACAGTGGCACGATCTTGGCTCACTGCAAGCTCCGCCTCCCGTGTTCACTCCATTCTCCTGCCTCAGCCTCCCGAGTAGCTGGGACTACAGGCGCCCTCCACAATGCCTGGCTAATTTTTTTGTATTTTTAGTAGAGATGTGGTTTCACCGTGTTAGCCAGGATGGTCTCGAACTCCTGACCTTGTGATCTGCCCACCTCAGCCTCCCAAAGTGCTGGGATTACAGGCGTGAGCCACCACGCCCGGCCCCTAACACTGATTTTGACAGCAGAGTGATTCTGTGAGCTCCGTCTAAGCTAGGCTTTGGGGAGGCAGTCATGTGGAAGTCGTCCCATCCTCAACATCCCCAGGGGCTCAGGAGCATGGAGGTACCCTGAGATGGCAGTGGGAATTTTCAGAACTGATGACCTCCACTGTCAATATATTTTGAACATCCTTGGAAAAGTAAATAACGCCTATGCTTTCTCTAAGGAATCCTGATCTTTATTTCAAGAAGGCTCAGTTAATTATGAAAGAAAACATCCATGAAAAGGAATGTTTATGAAATAGGTTTGATATTAGGCATTTGGTTTTGCATTTATTCAATGAATGTTTACTGGGGCTTTATTTTGTGCCAAGTCATACACCAAGGGCTGGGGATATAGCAGTGAACAGAGAGATGGAAAAAGAGCTTACCCTCGTGAATCAACACACTCATATTTGTAAAACCTATCTGCATATGTGTTTTTCATTTATGTTGGTAATTATTTTTTATTTCTTAAAATAGGCTTCCAAAATAACATCATAGCTACAAGAAACAAAGGTTCCATCTTCCACACCTTGACTAATTTGATTATAAAGCAAAGGTTACCTTTGAATTCACTTTGTGAAGTTGCAGACAAAATTCAGTCTGCTGCTTTTTGCTCATGGAAGACTGTCCTTTGTGAAAATGATCTTGCCAAGAAGGTTCATGCCAAGTTTACATGTATGTTATTAGTCCCATAAATATTTCCAAAAAGTCCAGGCCCTCTCAGTGAAGCCACTGTGCAAAGACCCATGGGAGAGAGAAAGTCTTTGGGTTTCTCAGTGAGGAGAGATTATTCAAGGTCTCCCTGCATGTCCTCCATGAATTTCCCAATAGAAAAGAACAAGCAATGGACCTCAGTGATACAACATTCTGTGTCCTGGGTGGTTTTCTCCTGTGATCTAGGCAGCAGCCAAAGGTGGAGGCAGCTGGAGAGATCTGGATGATATATACACCACGTGTTCTTTATGCACTCATTGGCTGATGGGCATTTAGGTTGATTCCATATCGCTGCAATTAGCTATGTGTACACAGAGGCATATAGAGTGCTAGAATGGATGTTGGAGACTCAGAAGGGGAGAGGGTGAGAGGCTGTTCAGGGATGAAAAGTTACCTATTGGGTACAATGTATGCCAGTTGGGTGACAGGGGCACTAAAATCCCAGACTTCACCACTGTGTACTTCATCCCTACAGCTCAAAACCACTTACACCCCCTAAAGCTACTGCAATGAAAAAAATATAGTGTTGGTTCCCAAACTTCAGCGAGACTCATACCAACTTCACTATTATTCCCACATCTGTGTACATCCTCTTATATTATTTCCTTCTTGAATATTTTTTCCTTAAAACAATGATTTTAAGCATTAAAGTACATTTTAATTAAATTAAAATTATAGTACATTATCTAGGAAGGGAAAACCTGCCTCTCCCATAGGATTTCCATCACAGAATGGCAGCTCTGTCCTTTCCTCCCCAGCGTCCTGATGCTCTGCGTCTCCTTCACACAAGTGTGCCCACAAATCTCATCAGTTCTAGCTTTAAAATTAATCCAGAATCTGCACACTCATTTACACCTCTGCTGCTGGTATCCTGATCCAAGCCTCTGCCTTCTCTCACCTAGATTACTGCCATACATAAAAATAAGTTACATCGTGACATTCCTTATTCAAAACCTTCCAGTAGTCCCCATCTCACCTGGAATAAAAGTCCCCATCTCACCTGGAATAAAAGCCGTTTACAACGGCTCACAAAGTCCAAGGTGATGTGAATCCCAGCTCCCCTCACAGCTCACCTCCCCCGACCTCTCCTGTCTTCCATTCTGTTTCAGACACATTTGTCTCCTTACTGTTCCTGACACAAACCAAGCAAGCATCCCCAGGACCTTTGCACATGTTTCCGTGCCAAGACCACACTTGATTCAAATGCCACTTTTTCAACAAAGCCTGCCTTGACTGTCCCCTTAAAGTGTATTCTCAGCACTTTCCATTCTTCCTCCCTTGTTCATTTTTTCCTAAGCCACTTATCACTATCTATTGTATTTACTTGGTTATTATTATTATTATTATTATTATTATTATTATTATTATTACTGAGACAGAGTGCCACTCTTGTCACCCAGGCTGGAGTTCACTGGCATGATCTTGGCTCACTGCAACCTCCGCCTCCTGGGTTCAAGCCATTCTCCTGCCTCAGCCTCCCAAGTAGCTGGGATTACCGGTGCCCGCCATCACGCCCAGCTAATGTTTTGGTATTTTCAGTAGAGACAGGGTTTCACCACATTGGCCAGGCTGGTCTTGAACTCCTGACCTCAGACAATCCACCCAGCTCGGCCTCCCAAAGTGCTGGGATTACAGGTGTGAGCTACCACACCCACCCCAATTTTGATTATTTTTATCTTCCCCCACTAGGAAATCAGCTTCACACAGGCAGGGAGTGTTGCCTATTTCATTCAGGGCTGTAGAACAATGCCTGACAAATGCGCAGGGGTCAGTACATATTAATTGAGTCAATACTTGCCAAGTGAATGAAAAGAAATATTGTATCCACAGTGAAAATGGAAAACCACTGTTTTGTTTGTTTAGTATTTGGGCTATCAAAAGAAAATAACGATAAACAATGAAAGCAGAACAAAGTTTTAAAATTCCAGCTAGAAAAGGTGAAGGCTTGGAAATAGTGACCTTTCTTTTTGCCAAAAACAACAAAAAAAAGATATGTAGGGGCTCTCAGGATGTTAGAGGTATGCTAGAAGAAAACAAGACTTTTCACTGCAGCATTATTAGAACTGAATGACAACTGAACACAAAGCCTGTGTCCACTCTGCAATTCCATGGCGCTTAGCGTCTAGCATTGTACATCTCTTATACACAGCTGTGAGCCAACCACGGAAGTCCAGAGCCTTCCCACCCATCCTGGAGAGTGTGCCGTTCATAAAGCTCATTTTATGCAGGGTGGAATTCCAGGGACTCTGTCTTCACCAGCTGGCTTAAGGCTGAGCTCTCTGAGGGCCTCTTGGATGTTTTCTAGCTTAAGGCAGATGGTGCTCAAATACCTACGGGGTTCTTGGCAAATACCAGATTCAGAAAGAAGGGCATGCAGTCTTGGAAGCTGTACTAACTACACCCCTCACTTGTGTCACTTCTTGGCACACATGCACATTTTGATTATTTCTATCTTGCCTACTAGAACATAAGCTTCACTCGGGCAGGAAGTTTTGCCTGTTTTATTCACTGCTATAGAACAATGCCTGGCAAATGGGCATGGCTGGATACTTGCACATTGCATTGATGATACAGAAACACATAACGTATCTAGGGGCCTGCAAAGATGGCATCTCTGCACAGGAAGGAAGTTCTCTGTATTCCCTAAAAAAAAAAAAAAAAAAAAAAGGAGAAGCAGACCGAGCTCATCTTTTCCTAATGGACACTGAGAGACTTGGGCAGGTGTTCAAGGAACTAATTCTTCCAACTGAACTTCCTTGCCTTTGAAAATGCCTTCAGTCACAGATAAGCTGGAAAGAGATAAGGTGTCCTAAAACCTACATTCTGACCCAAACATCCTCTGTGGTTTGGTTAATAATGTTATGCCAATGACTGTTTCCTGGCCTCAATATTGTACTATGATTATATGAGGTGTTACCACCAGTGGAAGCTGGGGGAGGGGTCTACGGAAGATCACTGTATTATTTTTGGAACTTCTTACAAATCTGTAATTATTTAAAAACATAAAACCTTATTTTTTTAAAAGAAAAACCTTCAGTCATGTTGGGAAAACAGGAGAATTGGAGACAGGGGGAGAGAAAGAGGGAGATTAAGGGAAGGAGAGAAACAGAGAGACTCCACACAGAGCAAAATTCCATTTGACACACTGATGCCTGCTGATCATTTTGGCAATTCAAATTAAGCCAAGACTCTGAAACGTGTATGCCGTCCATAACGTCCCTTTTTAATTAGTGAAATTCCATCTTCAGAATAAGAACGAACCTCAAAGACGGGTCTTCAGATGGTTTGTTTGTTCCCTATTCTTTGAATTCCGACATGCCTGAGACACAAGGACTTGCATTTGCACATGTGTTTGGGGAAACTTTGCTGCTCTGACTTTCTCATGAGCAATTGCTTTTAGCCCTTAGGAAATTTGCTTCGAATTTAAAACCTGAGGTAAGGAAATATAACACGTGCCATATCTTGGTGAACGGGGAGTGAGGCAGACCTTCTCTCCCCAGGACTTGGATCTGTGATGGGAAAGCTCAGACGGGAGGGAATACAGCTGCTGCCCTTGACGGCACTAAGCAGTGCCCTTTCATGTGACTAAGTCTTACCCCCAGAACCACGCCATTAGTAACCTCTGTGCTACAAACGCTCCTGTCATTATACAAAGACACTGCTCTTTAAGCAAAATCATAGGACAATGAGAATAATAGAATTTTCAGAATAAATTTGGTAGTTGTTTTACACAACACACAATGTCCACTTACTGCGAAGACATAATTCAATGCTTATTGAAGGTTTGATGGGTGTTTAAAAACAGCCCTGTTAGTAATATTCAGTGTTGACAGAGAAGTTTCAGTGCACCAGACACTGTTATGAGCACCTTGCAAATAAGTATTAGCCCACTGAATCCTCACAACCCATGGAAGCAGATACTGGAATTACATCTGCTTTAGAGAGGAGGAAACTGAGGCACACAGAGGTTAGTTAACTTGCCTATCATCACAAGTAAAAGGCTGTAAGTAAAAGAGATAGGATCAGAATTGAGGTCAGCTGGTTGGAAGACCTTTGTTCAACACCACCATGACTATCTTGGTGATGAAAAATTCAGAAAACAGATCCTCCTCTCTGAAGAGCCCCATCTAAGCATCCCTTCCAGGTGCAGCTGGAAGGTTGTGCACCTTAGACCTAGGGACCCACGTGGCTCGGCTTGCGCTCACCCTGGTAGACACCAGACCCTGCATTTCCCGAAGAGGAAAGTGAACGAAGTGCAAGGGGGAAGATGATGACTCTAAAATTTTACAGCTACTTAGCATGACATCAGCTCCCCGTCTTTCTGTCTCCAGCTTCCGAAGCCAGACATAGTTGCATTTATTTCACGATTGATCTGAAACTTAGGGGGCAAAGGGACTTACCAAAAATTAAACTCAGAGCTCCCAGATCAGTATCTTTTTTTTTTTTTTTTCTTCTTCTTTGAGATGGAGTCTCGCTCTGCTGCCCAGGCTAAAGTGCGGTGGTGTGATCTTGGCTCACTGCAACCTCCACCTCCCAGGTTCAAGCGATTCTCCTGTCTCAGCCTCCTGAGTAGCTAGGATTACAGGTACATGCCACCATACCCAGCCAATTTTTTGTATTTTAGTATTGACGGGGTTTCACTGTGCTGTCCAGGCTGGTCTCAAACTCCCGAGCTCAGGCAATCCACTCGCCTCAGCCTCCCAAAGTGCTAGGATTACAGGTGTGAGCCACCATGCCCGGCTGATCAGTATCTTTTTGAATCCAAGCCAGGGGGAAACAAACACAATATTCAGATCCTTTTATCTGAATATTGGCTTCCTGGCCCCTCAGTGACAAGGTCATGATACTTTCAATAAGCTCCGGATACAGTGACAGCGAGACCTGTCCCTTCCCAGCACGTCCCTCACTGACCACCAAGGTTCACAAAGCCAGTGCCACGCAAATCCTTTGTACAATAAATCTCATAAAAAGACGTAGGATTGCATGACATTGCTGAAAGGGATGTCATAACAGTCCTCCAAGCATATCCAAAAAACACTGGCAAATGAAGATCTGCAAAATTAGTTCATTTAAAAATTGAAAGGAAAAACTACAAAGATGATGACAAGATGTATACTTCAGAAGACAATTATTTAAATCTGAAGGACTAGGATGAGAAACTTATGGAAACCTCTGAACCTTTTTATAAATGAAAAAACAAAACCAAGCAAAACAAAAAAAACTTCAAACTTCAAAAATAAGCATCCTTATAGTCATATTACAAAAGTTAAACAGAAATGAAACGTGGTGTGATACGCTATCATTCTAGCTTGCAAATCAAATATTTTTCCAAGCCAGTCATTCAAAATGTGATTAAGGCTTTACTCTGATGAGAATTCTAACAAAGCATAGCTGCAATTACAACCTAACTCCTTAACCATAACAGGAAAAAAAAAACAACCCTTATTTTTATCCAATTTATTTTTTAAACAAATTTCAAACAAATACTTTTTTTTCATTATTATGACAGTTTAGTCCACATTTTAAGAGGATTTGCTTTAAATGAATTTTACCCCAGTATTAATTATCCTCAGAAAACATGTGCTCCTGTACCAAATTTTAGAATCATTATACAGAGTGACAGAGCAGCCCTGTTAGAGCTTGGATGTTGCCCTCTGTTGAATCTGCAATGGTGACAGTAGGTGGATTATCCTGCTGCTTTGTTTATTTGTTTTACAAGATGGAATACCCTTGCTGAAGAGTTTTATGCAGGGCATGTTCGCTTAATTGTTGCTAAGCTCTACTACGCGCTAAGGCCTCCCAGACACTAACTGGCAACATTTAACATCACCTAATTAAAAAAAAAAAAGGTACTATGCTTGGCTGTTCTCACATATATACCCAAAGTGAGATCGCATCACTCCTCTGCCTTTTCTTGGGCTTCTTGAACATGGACTTTCAATCATGCAACTCAAATGATATCACATCAAAGGATCCACAGCAGAATAAGAATCACATCCCTCTCCAAGTGTGAGGGTAACTGAAGGTCTAGAGAGGCGGATTACTCTGTCTAGATCCTTTTGGATCTAACTTCCGCCCGCCCTTTGCCTCTTCCTCCCTCCATAACCCATGGTGGAAGGAGAGCTGTTGACAGCATGTGGGCAGGTGCATAATTTGCCTTCCCCTGTTAATGCTGAACAGTGCCTGAAGATAGTGAAAATCGATGCTTCCTGAATATCTATCTGCCACGCATGGAACCCAATCTCACACCAGCCATGCCAAAGATGAGCAGGGCCAAGCATGGCACCTACCTCAAGATGAAGAAGTCCACGGAGGAATTGCTCGAGATGGTGACATAGGCCGTGACCACGTCTCCCTGCTTGACTGGCCTGGAAGGCAGCCAGATGACCACGTTACCATCCAAACGCAGCTCTCTGAGCTGGGCGCTGTCCTGGGCCCGGTAAAGGCCGACGGTGCCGATCCTCTGCAGGTGGGACGTGGTTTCCTCCAGCCCATCCTTTCCTGGACGGATGGCGTTGCCCTTCCTGAAGTCACCCCCGGCACAGTCCCCTCGCTCGTTTCCTGGGTGCACGGTGTAGTAGAGCTCCACGGGGGTCCCCTCCGGCTGGTCCACGGACTTCTTCCTCCCGGCACCCACCGTCGGGGCACTGAACCAGCTGGCCAGGAGCTCCAGCTCGGCCACACACAGCCCCAGGTCCCCCCTCAGCCGGCAGCTGCCCCGCACCTCTCTGGTCTCTCGGAAAGCGAAGACCCTCAGGCACGGCAGCTTCTCCCCGGCGCTGCGGTCGTCCCAGTCTCTGCCCACGATGTGGAACAGAACCTGCACCTGGGGCCGGCTCAGGTAGACTTTGTCCCGCAGGATGTGGGCTTTGAGTTTCCAGTCAAAACTAAACGTATTGGTTGGACCTAAAAAGTTTGACGTCAACATCAAGTCCAGAGGCACAACCTTTTCCACAGAAAAGGGTCCGTAGCTGGCGTTGAGCACTGGGGGCTGCCTGGTTTTGTAGGTAAAGAAGGACTCCACCCTGGACTGCAGGCTGGAGTTGCGCAGCAGGTCCTGGCTGGCTTCCTTGAGGAAGAAGGAGGTCTCTGCTCTGAGGATGTGGTAGCTCACAGGCAGGTAAGGTGGCAGTGAGGAGAATCGCTGTATGTTGTCTGTGACCCCGTGACCCTCTATCACTAAAAAGGGAAAAAGAAAAGAAAAGAAAAAATCAAAGACAGGATTATTAATGGGCCGCTCGTTAGCTGTTAGGTCTGTAAGCCATTTAGAAATGAGGGATAGAAATTCTGAAGTCCACTTGGCTAGAATTTTTATATTCTTTCTGGAATAAGTCATTAAAACGATTCTACATGGTCCATGAATTATGCATATACTTATATTAGGATGAAACATGAAAATGAGAATTCTGTAGAGTAAGATTCGTTGAATGGTGGCAATTTCATAGAGTTCAACTTAACAGAATGATGGTAAATTACCTATAGGAGTAGAGTGGGTATTTTATGAATAATTGGCATGAGTTTAAAATGTACTTAATGGCACTGGTACATAAATATCAAAACAGGCCAATGAATAAAGTCCATAAATAAACCCAAGAACATATGGAAGTTTAGTCAGTGATAAAGGTAGCATCTTAAACATAGCCTTTTTTTTCTTCTTTATAATTTTTTTTTAATAGAGATGAGGTCTCACTATTTTGCCCAGTCTGGTCTTGAACTCCTGGGCTCATGCAATCTTCCAACCTCGGCCTCCTAAAGTGCTGGGATTACAGGGATGAGCCACTGCATCTGCTGCAAATGTTGACTTTTAAATCATTGGTGCTAGGACAACTGTACAGCCATTAAGAAAAAAGTAGATCCACACCCCACACCATACATAAGACTGAACTTCAAATGGATCAGCAATATAAATCAAAGAAGCTGTATCTTTCAAGCACTAAAGAAAACATGGATGAATTCCTCTGTAACCTGGGTATAGGAAGAGTTTCACAATTATGACTCAAAATCTAAATGCAATTTAAAAAAATTTGCCTATATAATTTTAAAAAATTGCATTACAAAAATACCATACAGTAAAAAGGAAAAATGACAAGCTGGGAGTAAATATCTGCAACACATGTATCACATTAAAAGGGCTAATGGCCCTAATATACAGATCTTGAAATTTGAGGAAAAAAATTTTTAAAAATTGAGAGAGAAGTGAGTAAAGCATATGAACAGATACTCACAAAAATATATTAAAATTGTTTATATAGAGATATATATATTCAAAACTATTGAGCATCACTCACAATTAGAGAAACACAAATGAAAACTACAAATACCACCTCTTACCTATAAGACTGACAAAAATGACCAAGTATAACACACACTGTTGGGAAGTCGACAGACAACAGGCAGTCTTAGTGTATTGCTGCTGAGAATAAAAAGAGGTATGACCTTTCCGGAAGGGAACTTGGCATTACTTTTGCATTTTTCTTTGACTCTTTCATCTTACTTCTAGGAATCTATTCTGAAGATACACCTCTGACAATTAGAAAACACATACACAGAAGATCATTTATTGCAACTCTTTTTTTTTTTTTTTTTTTTTTTTTGAGATGGAGTCTCCCTCTGTCACCCAGGCTGGAGTGCAGTGGCACGATCTCGGCTCACTGCAAGCTCCGCCTCCTGGGTTCACGCCATTCTCCTGCCTCAGCCTCCCAAGTAGCTGGGACTACAAGTGCCTGCCACCACACCTGGCTAATTTTTTTGTATTTTTAGTAGAGACATGGTTTCTCCGTGTTAGCCAGGGGGGTCTCGATCTCCTGACCTCGTGATCTGCCCCCCTGGGCCTCACAAAGTGCTGGGATTACAGGCGTGAGCCACCACGCCTGGCCTCACAATTGGTTTTAAATGCAAAATATTTTGACACAACCTTCATACCTCTATGTAGAAAATGGTTGAATAAACTACAGTAAATCCACACAGTGGAGTATCATGAGCTGCAATAAAAAAAAGGAATAAGATCTGTATAAAGCAATATGGAGTGCTTTCAAAAATATATTGCTAAGTTAAAGAGCATGGTGCAGAAGGCTATCTGACTATATTAACTTCTGTGTAAGAAGGAAGGGGAGTGTATTCGTCTGTTTTCACACTGCTAATAAAGACATACCCCAGACTGGGAAATTTGAAAAAGAAAGAGGTTTAATGGACTCACAGTTCCACATGGCTGGGAGGCCTCATAATCATGGAGGAAGGCAAAGGAAGAGCAAAGGCATGTCTTACATGGTGGCAGGCAAGAGAGCTTGTGCAGGGGAACTGCCATTTACAAAACCATCAGATCTTGTGAGACTTACTACCCCAAGAACAATATAGGGGAAACTACCTCCATAATTCAATTATCTCCACCTGGTTCTGCCCTTGAACTATGGGGATTATTACAATTCAAGGTGAGATTTGGGTGGGGACACAGCCAAACCATACCAGGGAGATAAGAAAATGTCTATGTATTTGTTCATTCATGTAACACACATGAACACACAAGAAAAGAAATCAGAGTCTATAAAGTTGGTTATCAACAGGTGTTGGGTGGGAACCAGGCAGAAATAAAGGGGGTTGAGGATGAGGAGGAAAGATGAAGGGTGTATCTTTTTTGTGTAGTTCTGACCTTTGGAATCATGTTAATATTTGACATATGATAATAATATCAACACAGGTAAGTAAAAACCCTGAATTGGTCGCAAGTGGAAAGAAACGAACTTAATTATATTTCAAATGAATATCAAAACCACACTGAAGGAGGGTAAGGGAGAACTAATTCAAGTAATTTTGGACACATATTTGGTCTTTTTTTAATTCCTCATATGTCCCTTAGAGATTTTGCTGTTTATGTTTATTCATTTGTTGGAAAAAATAGTAACAAGATAAGCCATTTTTCTCATGTTACCCAGAAATAATGAGTTAATGCCCACCATATTATTATTCCTAAATTCATTAGATTCTTTGATAATCTTGACCCATTTGGGTGGAGAGTGACTTTTAGTCATTGATCACCAAAGACACTATCTTGTCATCATCGTCTTCTTTCTCAGCTGGGGAGAAAGTGTTCGTTATTAACTTTTACAGGTAAAATGAGTTAGCAGAATGAATAAGCATGTCACCCTCTCCCCACTGGGTGGGAGCCCAGTTCCAAGGCTCAGATCCCTCTGGCCCCCTACTGAGATTCAGCACACTGAGTGGTGATACCGATTGGGGTGTGAACCACTTGGCTCTGGGTTCTGCACCTGATCAGACCTGACATCGCAGACTGCTCACTCTGAGGCTCCACCCAGCCTGCAGATGAGTTTTGCTTGACCCACAGTGTTTTTTAAAAAAATCTTTATAAAATGAAACTCAATTTTTAAAAACTGAGGAGTCTCTGGGTTTCCAGCTTGTCTTTGAACATGGGAAGAACTTGCAACATTTGGGCTTTCTCCCCACATGGCGACGATGGGAGGAGGTGACTTATAGCCCCAGTGTTGCTGTCATCCTACATGCAGCCCACTGTGCGCCATGGAGCTGCCTGCTTGTCCCTCAGGTGCTTTTGAGTTTGAGATTCCTGATTTACAAGATTTAGCTGGCTAAGTTGCTGAATATTGGGGGCTCACAGGCTCAACCTCAAGGTAGGAAAGCACAGCATGTCACCCTTCCCTTCCAGGGTTTTTTGTAACCATCTCTGACATCAACAGAAGGACCACCAGCAGCCTCCTTGCTGTTTGAATATTTTCTTCGCTAAGATCCCCCATGGGTTTATGCTACATGAGGGCATGGCTAAGAACCTGCTACACACTCATGACCCAGAAACTTCAATTGCCCCAAGTCTAACTTTGAAAACCCAAGAAAGCCCATCTCCTTGTTTCTGTCTTTTAAAACCCCCAGAAAATCCAAACAAGACTGCATTCGTTATTGACAGAGGAGATGGGAATTGCTCTCTCCTTCTTTCCAGCCTTCCCTCCTGTCCCTTCCTCTCAGTGCAGCCTGCGCAACACGCCAGCATATGGGGCAGCCTGGCTCTGCTGTCCTCTGGAAAGACCCTAATCCTTTTCCCGGCAGGGACACTGGCGAGCAGATCAAAGCTGCCTTTGGTGCTGCAGCCAAATGGACTTGGATTGTCAAGATGGCTTTTCAAAGAAATAACATTCTCTCCAGTTCTCAGCCCAGAGGCCTTGTTCTGGGGTCACCAGCAACAAGGGCACATTTGCCTCCCTCTCTTTAGGGATGGCTCGGCACTTCCATTTTAACCCCCTAATTTCAGAATCAGCTTAAAACATGCGCAAAAGGCCCTGCCGAGGTACGACATTCCAGAAAGAGATCTGGCTCTCTGTCCTTAAACACGGACTATTTGGGCAACTTGTCATGGTTTGTAAAAACCAACAGACAAATTGCCACATCTGATGCTTTTATTTTGAGGTATTTATCCCAATCCAAAAACATCCTCTTAAATCTTGAAGTGTAGGGACTTAGAGACTCATCTGTTTGGAGAAGGTTATGAGCCAAGGGCTCTGTGAAGGGGCGGGGCACGGGACTCCAGGCCCATCTGCAGCGGGGGCATTCGCCAACAGAAAGCATTTGTCAACAAGCTGTTTTGTCATTCTTCATTCTTCCTACACATAAAGATTCCTTTTCTCTCCTTTTCTTAATGGGAAAAACGTCTAAAGGAAACCTGTTTGCTTCTAAGCAAATGCTGAGTTTATTTTCTACAAAATACAGATGGAGTAGGCTTGTGGTCTTGCCTCCTCTCTTAAGGTTCTTCCATTCTTTGAACAAGTCACTGTTTATCCTTCAGATGGAGAAAAATGAGAAGGGATGAAGTGAAGTGAAGCCTAGCTCATCCCTTCCCGTTGAGCCTCATTCTGAATTCTTCCAGCTCACGGGGGATTTGACTTGAGTCAAGAAGTGACAGACACCATAAAGAAAGGAGCAAGGCCTTGTACAGTGGCTAAGGGAGCTTCAATTTCCATAAAGAGGAGGCAGAGACAGAGACAGAGAGAGAGAGTTGAGACTGGTTGATCTAGGTATGTAGCATAATAATAATAACAATGGAAGAGTAATTATAAAATGGCACCCCATCTCCTGTATCTACATACTTATCTACAACCTTTGCATGAAGACTTTGCAGTTCTCCCATCAAGAGGTGGAGTCAATTTCCCCACTCGTTGAATCTGGGCTGCCTTGTGATTTGCTTTGGCCAAGAGAATATGGAAGAAATGACAGTGTGCCTCTTCTGGGCCCAGGTCTCAACGGGCCTTGCACATTTCCACTCTGCCTCTTTTGGACGCCTGATAGTAGGAAGAAGAACAACCCTGGGCCAGCCTGGAGAAAAGACCACATGGAGAGGAGCAGTGTGATCCCAGCTGAGGCCATCCTGCATCAGGCAGCCCATGCCCAGCCCCAAACAAGTGAGCAAGTTCAGCCAAGATCAGAAGCCCTGAGACTCAGGAGGCCTTGTACATGATTAAGTCTCCACATTTCAGGGTGTTTCATCATGAGACAATCCCTGATGGAGCAGCCAGCAGTCATCAAAAATTGACCCTATATATTAGTTCACTTTCATACTGCTATGAAGAAATACCCAAGACTGGGTAATTTATAAAAGAAAAAGAGGTTTAATGGACTCACAGTTCCACAAGACTGGGGAGGCCTCACAATCATGGTGGAAGGTGAAGGAGAAGCAAAGGCACATCTTACATGGCAGCAGGCAAGAGAGTGTGTGCAGGGGAACTGCCCTTTATAAAACCATTAGATCCCATGAGACTTATTTACTATCATGAGAACAGCATAAAAACCCACCCTGATGATTCAATTACCTCCCACCAGGTTCCTCCCACGACACGGGGGGATTACGGGAGATATAATTCGAGATGAGATTTGGGTGGGGACAAGGCCAAACCATATCACCATGGTCTAGGTGTGTTTTTAAATGCTTTACATGTGGAATCTCTATTAGTTCTTCACAACCATCTCAAGGGGTAAGTATCATGATGAGCACTTCTTATAGAAGAGGAAATTGAGGAATAGGGAAGGTAAATAATGTTGCCCCAGATCTCCTGGTTGTAAGTGACATAGCTTAAACTTATGCCTGGCTGTCTGGTTCCAGAGGTTCTGGTCCACTTGGCAACAGGGCTCACCTTGCTCTACTCCCTGCCTCCCAGGTGCATGAGGATTCATTGAGATGATGCCTACAAAGGGTGTAGCAAGTCTCTGACTCACAATAAGGGTGCAAGCTTTGTTATAGCTTAATTATATCTTAGTACGTCCTTGTTCCAGAGTTTTAAATTTATTATCGAAGTTTAAATACATCTTGCTCCTTCCTATCTCCAGGATCTCACACATGGCCACTCCTTCTGCCTAATTAATTTCCATTCAGTTTCCAGATCCACCTCACCTCTTCTATTAATAGGAAGCCTCCCTGACTTCAACACGAGGTCCAGTGTCCCTCCCAAAATACCGTGCACCTCTCTTTTATATCTTTTCAAACAGCTGTAATTTTATATTTGCTTGTGTGCATGTTTGGTTAATGACCATCTTCCCTAACAGACTGGAAGCTCCATGGGAAAAAAGGATAGTGTTTTTATCCAGCAGCGTGCCCTCCTGTCTTGAATACCATGTGACTCAGTGACGACTCATTCAACACTTGAGAAATGCATGAAGTTTGATCAACAGCCCAAACATGAAGCAAGCCAGATGGGGGAAGAAGCCACTTCACAAAACACAGCAGTAAGGTGTACAATGAGGGAAAACGTAGACACCATTTGTTGGAAGGCAGAACTTCTCACATGTGGTAGGAAGAATTGCAGCCAATGTCCATGGACACTCTGGCATCCAGTACCGGGAGATGGCGACTTTCTGCAGCCACTCAGTGTCAGTGCATCAGAGGTGCTGAGGAAACTTTCCCTTCACGTAAGTACCTTCTTTGCCTCACATTTGCCTACTTTTAGAGCATATGGTCACCCAGAAGTAAACTAACAATTGTTGCAGCAGACAAGAACAATTATTCCTTTCCCCAATAAAATAATGCACTAGCACCTGTCCATGGGGCTGCTGATAATTTACCAAGAACTTCTTGAGTACATACATGCCCAAGACTGCCTGGTGCAGCTCTCTGTACACAGAGCTTTCAACTGAGGGTGGTGTTTCCTAAGCTTCACACCTCCCTCACTCTCATGACATGAACCAGATAATGTACGCACTGTTAATCAGTCCAGGAGCTTACTGATAATTGATAACTTTATAAATTAGAATGGAAAATAATGTACTAGTATCAATGAATAATTTTGTTTAAATAATCTTACTGTAAATAAAAAAACCAAGATCATATCCCCTAATTGCTGCCTGTCTACAGCTCTAAGCCATAGTTTGCCATTTCTTTGTTAAGCAGGGAGAATATCAAGTGTTGGGTGCCGAAGAGGCAGTGGCTACAAAATGAGATTTTCTCTTAGATAGACTCAGAATAATTCAAACAATTAAGGAGGAAATTCCCACTTTCTCATATGGTTGAACAGGTGATTTTTGCACCTGTCCAGGTATCTCCAACAGCCAACCACAGAGATGCTCATGTGAAGGGCTCCCTGACAAAGCTGTGCAAGGTCCATCTGCACCGTCACAGGCTGCAGCACTGTGTATGCCCCCTAAACTCACCTCTTATTTTGGGAAGCCCAGAGGTAGCAGATTAAGGAATCAGAGGTGGTTGCCAGCCTTTGCTGTGTGTTTTCTCCTGGAAACGTTATCTCCTGACAGCAAGGAAACAATTCCAGGGCTGCCACAGCATTGTGAGTTCTGACCAATGTCTTTCCTCTTACTCCAGTTCATCTGCTTGCACCAACATCTCCCAGAAAGATAGGATAATTGAGTCATTTTTATTGACCTGAAACAATACCCCTGGAAAAGTCCAATGCTGGTTTCCTATGGCCACGGGAGAGAGGCTGGGGAGTAGTGGACAGCTGCACCTGCCTATCTGGCCTCCATGCGGACAGCACGTTCATTGCTGTCTCTCTTCCTGTTTACCCATTTTCTTTATCTGTACTTGCCTGTCAGTGTTGGGGATATTGTGTCCTCCATCGGTTGTTCATCAGAGAACTCTACCACAAAGCTGCTGCCGGAAATTGAGTTTTTGAGATTCTGAGATAGTGGACAAAGGAGACGGCCACGTCACTCAGCACCCGGACAGGATAACACTGGGAGAATGAGCCTTTCCACTAACATGATGCACTGCCTTCATCACAATGCCCACTTTCAGACGTGTTG
>NC_045443.1:126053039-126088881 GCF_002776525.5 Piliocolobus tephrosceles | reverse complement strand
CTGCCTTCATCACAATGCCCACTTTCAGACGTGTTGACCAGGGATGGATTCTTTAGAGCTGATGTTCTCTAGGCTGGGACATAAAGGAAGGGTAGGACCTGCAGAGGTTGAATGGAAAACAGCAAGAGTTCTAGGATGAAGAACAACATAACCAAAAGATTGCGGAGGGAAAGCTCCGGATCCCAGCATGTGAGGGCTGGGAAGTCCATCCAGGCAGATGGGATGAAGCCAGGGGTTACTCTAAATGGGGCAGGCAGTGGATGCCCACAAATGTACCTTGGCAAAAATTCTAGGTCCTGCTTCCCTCTTGAATTGGATAAAAATAAAAATGACATCCCCTGAAATAATCGACAGGCACAAGTGGAATTGATTTAGGGTGTGCAAAGGACTTTCCAGAACAGGGGTTGCTCAGGAAAGGGCGATTTTCTTGAGAAACACGTGGTGACATCTGCAGACATGTTTTGGTTGTCACAACTGGGAGGGGTTGTTATTGACATCTAGTTGGTAGGAGCCAGGGATGGTTCTAAACATCTTACAATGCACAAGGCAGTGCCCCCACCACACGTAATTATCCAGCCTACAATCTCAATAGCACTGAGGTTGACAAACCCTGAACTAACTTGATCCACATAGGAAGCCTGAGGCAGTTTGTCAGATATTACATACCTAGGAAGAAACAGGGGAAGGACTTTCATCAAAGCCTTCTCCAGCCCAGAAAGAAGAAATGTATCACAGTGGTTAGGAGTTCATGGAGTGACATGAAGTTCAACCATGAATCCTTGTCCCACAACTTCTTAGAGGAGGATTTTTGTTTTTGTTTTTGTTTCTTGGAAAATACCTTAAACCCTTGAGCCTCAGAATCCTCATGTCAATGGTGGGAATCACATAAGACCATCTCACTTAAAGCAATACACTAAGCACTCAGCATGCTTAACAATTAGGAGTTGCTGTTGCTATTATCATTATGACCATTATTTCAAATATGTTCATCAGTTATAGCAGCAAGCTTTAAAAACTACAGAAATGGTGGGGGAAGGGTGATATCCATGTGTGAAAAAAAAAATTGGGTGATGTCTATGTGAGAAAAAAAAATCTGAAATTAAGGGAAACGGCTCTTTTCAGGACTTCGGAGGTGTCTGCTGCATCAGACACCTCCGGTTTACTCACATGATATCAGACACCTGCAAAACAGGACTTGCCTTTCTCCATACGCCTCAAGGAGAGCCCTGATTGGATTTTCCTTCCAAGTCACTGCAGCTTACTTGAAACACAAGCCAACCTGAATATTTTTTCCTCTCTCCATTGGTGATTTATTAACATTCCCCAGACACAGAATGTCTCTCTCTGCTAAATATGGCTCATTGTTTCTTTTTTATTGAAACAAAAGGCACCTTGATAAATGGATTATTTGATTTCAATGCCTCTTCTGAACAAACCCTGAATATCCTTTGCTGAAATTACACAGCGCGGTTTGCAATTTCATAACCGTCAAACTCTCCTTTAAAAGAGCAGGTACTTATAGTCCCCTCCCAGCCCCTGGGGGGATATTTCCCCCCTTTTCTCTGGGAGAGCTCCATAATCACTTTCAGAGGCGACTCAGTCAGACTCCTAGAAGTACAGCAAAGGAGCTGTGCCTTCCAAAGACAAATGCTCTAAAATCTTCAGAATCTTGAACTTCGTCAGCACAAGAAGGGTGCCTTGGGTAGGCACGGAGGGAAATATTTACCAGGCGAAGTTATAAATCTAACACGGGCTGCTTTAACTGCATGGTGTCAGTGTTTCCGCAAGTTAAGCTCAGCCAGCGGCTTGCCTGGTGGCCATGTGGCCAATTCCTCCACATCCTCCACCTGCCCTCCCCTGCTGACCACCCACAACGTGGCTTGGAACCCAGGTCCATCCGCAGGTGGGTTCTGATTGGCTCAGGCTGGGGCTCTCCCAGGACAGGTGCTCCTCTACGGGACGGTGTGTCAGCTTCCTATGCTGCTGGAACGAATTACCACAAACTTAGCTGCTTAAAACAACACACATTTTTTTTTCTTTTTATATAGTCCTGGAGGTCAGAAGTCTAAAATCAAATGTCACTGGGGAAATAACACACACTGGGGCCTAATGGAGGGTGGAGGGTGGAAGGAGGGAGAGGATCAGGAAAAATAGCTAAATGGATACTGGGCTTAATACCTGGGTGATGAAATAATCTGTACAACAAACCCAAATGACTCATGGTTACCTACGTAACAAACCTGCACATCTTGCGCGTATACCCCTGAACTTAAAATAAAAGCTAAAACAACAACAACAACAACAACAACAAAACACCTTGAAGTGTCAGTAGGGTTGTGTTCCTTCTGGAAGCTTCAGGAAAGAATCTGTTTCCTATCCCATTTTCTGGAGGTCACCTGCATTCCTCAGCTTGGAGTCTCTCTCTTCTAAGCCAGCACCTCGGCAGCTTCTCTCACCCCTGACTTCCTGCCTCCCTCTACAGGGACCCCTGTGATGATATCAGGGCCACCTGGATGATCCAGGATAATCCCCCCACCTCAAGATCCTTCCCTTAATCACATCTGCAAAGTTTCCTTCCCCAGGCAGGTCACATATTTGCAGCCTCTGGCAATAGGGATGGAAACATCTTTGGGGAAGGTGGCATTTTTGATTACCACAATGACCGCAGGGAGGAACACCACTGGCGTGTTGACAGCAGCCAGTTCGGCTGGGTTTTCTGCACAGCACGAGACCGTTCTAAAACCATAGAGAACTGCCCAGATTCTGCATGACTTTGCCCCACTGGACATTCACAGAGGTGAGGAACCCATCTACAGTGTTCCAAGCAAAGAGCAGACCTTAAACATCCTCTACATAATTGGGAGAAGGGCAATGATTTCACACACCGTATGCATTCCAGAATTGCAACTACTGGGGTGGAGATCGGACTTTCACGAAACTTATCTAAAAAGTGGTTGATCCTTTTCGAAAATTACATCCACAATGCCCAATCTGCGTGTGAAATTCAACTTGCTCCAACACAGTTGCACCAGTCTGCATCTGTGGCTGACACACCCACAGTGACTCGAAATACAGGAGCGAGTACCTGACCACTTCATTCGGTCTTCTAGATATACCTGTTAAAATATTACTTTACCTTGAATTATTTTTCCTCCCTATGACAGAGCACTATTCTGATTTGTTTTTAATTATGTACACACGTAGGTTATCAAATTATTTCATTTCATGACTCATAAAGGTGAGGGTTGAGAATGACTGGTGTTAACCTAGGGGTTGGCAAACTTTTTCTTAAAGGGCCATGAAGTAAATATCTTAGGTTTTTGCAGGCTAGAAGACAAACATCAGTATTATATAGGTACTTATATAGTCTTTAAAAATGTAAATACCATATTTAGCTTGCAGGCCGTACCAAAACAGGTGATGGGCTGGATTTGATCCATGGTCTGTAGTTTGCCAATCCCTGGTCTAAATCAAACAGAGCAATTCTAACCTCACTCCCATTACCTGGTTCAGTTACACATAGGCCTAAACCTGTGATTCTCAAACAGAGGCAGTTTTGCTCCCAAGGGGACATTTAACAATGTCTGGAGACTTTTTCCATTGTTAAGAATGGGGCAGGCAGCAGGGGGGCGGGCAGGCAGGTGCGGTGGCTTAAGCCTGTAATCCCAGCACTTTGGGAAGCCGAGGCGGGTGGATCCCTTGAGGTCAGGAGTTTGAGACCAGCCTGGCCAACTTGGTGAAACCCCCATCTCCACACAAAAAAATGCAAAAATTAGCCAGGTATGGTGGTGCATGCCTGTAAGCCCAGCTACTCAGGAGGCTGAGTAAAGAGAATCGCTTGAACCCAGAAAGCAGAGGGTGCAATGGGCCGAGATTGCGCCACTGCACTCCAGCCTGGGCAACAGAGCAAGACTCCGTCCCCAACCCCGCAAAAACAAAAACAAACAAACAAAAAAGAATGGGTTTGAGGGCATCCTGTTAGCATCTAGTGGGCAGACGGAGGCCAGGGATGCTGTTCAGCATCCTACACTGCGCAGAACAGCCCACCCACGGAATCATCCAGCCCCGAAGATCACTGCGCTGGGCTGGGAAAGCCCTGCCCTAGGCCAAACTGGGCCAAGGACCTATGAGGAAAAGTGTGTTAGGATTTCTGGGAAAGAAGGTCCCTCACTCTTAAGCAAACGCCTTTCACCCCAGGGGCCAATGCGTGAGCAAGTCTCCCCATAAATACTGTTATCCATCTGGAATCTATGCACGAGTGCCCAGAGACACGCTCAGCCGTGGGTGGGCACAGTGAGGGAAGGGACCGTGCTTTCATCCCAGGGCTTGGCCTGGGAGAAGCTCGCCTGGATCTCACCCTGCCGCTGCCCTCCCGGCCATGTGAGCCAGTGGACTTCCTCAGCGCACGATGCTTTTCTCTCACTTTCAGACAAAAGCTTCTAAAAGGACACACCTTGCTTTATCCAAACTGCAGTAACTCTGCTTTGCAATTTATATAAAGAAGGAGGCAGCATACTTTTTTTCTGTAAAGGCCCAGGCAGTAGATATTTCAGGCTTTCGGGGCCAAACGGTCTCCGCTGCAATTCCTCAACCCTCTGTGACCGCCGCCAGAGACAAATGTAAATAAATGACTCTATCTGTGTTCCAAGAAAACTTTCCTTTTAAACACTAGAATTTGATTTTCACACGTCAAAAAGACTACCACTCTATTTAACGATTTTTTCCCCCAACTATCTAAAGACATAAAAACATAAAAAAAATTCTTAGTTTTCAGGCCACCACACAAAACCGGTGGTGGGCTGGGTTTGACCCACAGGCCATGGTGTGGGGACCCCTGAGAGAGAGGAAGCCTTTCTGAGTCGCGTTTAGTGCACAGGAGAGCTTTCTTAGTGTTTCTTCAGTGCGTTTTACAATCTGAATTACAGACCGGGTTTACCTCTTTGATTCAAAATGTAAACATGTTTTTTTACTATGCCTCCAGAACAGTTTGGAAATGGAAACCAAAAAGAAAAAAAAAATCAGGAGGGTTTAGAGTTGTATAATATAAGCATGTTCCAGCAGAATTTAAATATCTGCATTTGCTGCTCACATAGCATATGGTTTGAGAACGTTTCGCAGTATCTATTCAAAGAGAGAGGCATGCATTTATCACAGATGGTGGCATTATTTATGATGGAAACTTACGTTAATCCTGAGAGTCCCAATTATCTCAATTCATATAAATAAAAAGGAGAGCATTCCTGTTCTTTATGATGGTCTTTTCCCTCAAAAATAAAGAACTTAGTTTTAATATAGTCCACATATTTTCTTTCCCACTAATTACAGATAATTAAAAACTTGTATGTACCATTGAGTCATCCACATTTTCCCCCCACATGTAAGTTTCATCTGCTTGCTAGTTAGCATCTGTAGTTTTGTTTGGTTATACCAGCATTTAGAATGATTATATTAATGACAAGTCTTAGGGGACAAAGTAGAAAATGCTTTCCTGATGGTTGAGTAAACAAAAAGAGAAAAGAATACACCAGAAGATAAAATCAATTTTCTCTTTCATTTTATAGCCTTTAACGTGTGAAAAGGACATTTAAACTGAGCCTTCCAAGAGGGAATGGGGAATTATAAGGGAGAATTCTGAACAGTCAATGGAGAAAAATATCCCTTAAGTGGAAGGTGAATTCTTTTATCCTTGTGACACCTGGATTATCAAGACAGGAGGAGGACAAGACAGGCAGGAGGAGGAGAAGACAAGACAGGGAGAGGACAACAGTAGAACCATCGATCAGCACCGTGTCGGTCCAGGCGCTACCTATCATATATCGACTTCTTTGTACTTTCAACAACCCTATGCATGAAGTATTTTTATTATCCCTAATTTTCACATAAAGAGATTGAAGCCCAGAGAGGTTGAGTAATTCAGCCAAGGTCACACAGCTAAGAATTCTGAAATCAGAATTTGAACTCAGGATCCCTGTGCTCACTTCTGCGCTATCCGGTCTCAGAGCACAGGCTTCAGGTTATGTATTTTCTAATTTTATTCATTTCTATTTTTCACATCAGATGGGCAAGGTGCCAACATCATAACAAGGTCTGAGGGAGACACGTCTCGCACGTGAGCGTGAAAACCCAGTCATCACCCTTGTGGGTTACAAAAGGACCTAGGCTTTATTTCAAATCTGTGTCTCACTCTGGCTCCAGTTTTCCCTATGCAGAGAGAGTGTCAGTCCTTGGTAGACACAAAGGTTGCAGAACCATCACCGGCTGATGCTCAGGTCAGTCTAGAGATGCTGAATGCCAGCTTGCAAGTATGTACAGTTAGCATCGTGGAAAGAAAGGTCAGGAGATGGAGCCCCTGAATCCAGCAGCGCCTGAAGCTGGAGGCCCCTGTACTTGTCTCCTCCATGGCTTGAGCCAGCCTGAGATGTCTTCTTGTCATTCTTAACTGACTGATGCTCAGCATCTTGTCTGATGGATGAGGCCCCTGAGCTTACCGCGGTTCTTATTTAATATTGCATCGGCAAGACATCCATCTCAGTCTTAACATTGATCGGGGGAAAAAATCAACAGAGGGATAGGATAAGGAACAGTCTTCCCTCCATCAACATTAACTAGGAGGCTTGTCTGTGCCCCATGTTGCCTTGCTTCTGTAGGGAGCACACAGATAATTACACCGTGTTTATCAAACTCATGGGAGGCTGAGCAGAGGGGAGGTGGCCTGTCGCAATAGGGAAGGGCTCAGATGGGAAGAAGTCAGCATGGGCATATGACAGGTGAGGGCAGACTTGCACCCTAATCATTGTTTAGAAGTAGAAGGTGGCCATGTGAGGAGAGAAGCAAGAGGACTCCAAACTGCAGGAGTGCAAGGTTGGAACGCAGAAGAGGGAGGGGCACTGGAGGAGGCAATGTCCCAAGGGGAGGGGCGAGAGCAGTCCACCTCCATGGGAACCGACTTGTTATGTCAAATTGCAAACCCACAGTAAGAGCAAACAGCAGACCCACTCTTCTGCTTTATTTATTGGGGGTTTGTAAGTTTCCCTATGGAACAGAGACCCCCTCGTATGACCTTTCGCTGCCGCCTGCCTTGCTACGCTGCTGCGGCTGGGCGCTGAAGGCCCCTGACGGTTGCGATTGTTCCAGAAAGATGCACCCTCCTTTGCAAACTCACAAACCACAAAAAACGGCACTCACAAGGGAGCTGGAATGAACCGTGTTAGAAGACACATGGAGAAGCCCCACCCAGACCTTTCTCTCTCCATTATGGGATCAACGCCTTCAGGTTAAGCAAACGCTATGGTCCCTGGACACAGGTGGAGACACAGTATGCTGGAGGAAGGAGAAGAAACCAGCTTCTACCCATGCGGGAGGGGCAGAGAGATGTCCTGAGCCCGGCGACTAGAAGGCTACCCTACCCCAGGGCCAGTGAGGCTGGGGGGAGCAGTAGCATATCAGAGCTGCTGCTGTGTGACGGGGGCACCTGACTGGAAGCCACTGAAGCCTCTGCGTGCCATCTGCTGACCTAAGATGCTCCTTGGCCAGTGGCTACCCTAGGGTCACTCCCACTCCTGGGCACAGGCAGACGTGGCTAAGGTGTCCACTGCAGCTTTGCGCTGGATAGGAAATAACAGAAGAGCCTATCCACGATAAACTGCCTGAACACAGCAAACCCCAGGAGAGAATGCAGTCAAGAAAGAAAGAGAAGAGAGACAGAGGATAGGGCCCTGTGGAGAGGGCAGCTCCAGGCCAGCCTACCGGGCTCCAATCACACACAGCCTGGCCACTTCCTAGCTGTGAAGCTGGGTGTTCCCTCAGCCTGTCTGCACCCCTGTTCCCATCGGTAGAAGGAGCTTCATAACAGCACACTCCTCTTGGGACCATTTTGAAGATGAAACAACTTACTAAATACAAAGTGCTCAGTCATGCCTGGCACGTAGTAGGTCCTCAAAAATATTACCTATTAATATATGTATATTTTTTTACTTTAAGTTCTGAGATACATGTGCAGAATGTGCAGGTTTGTTACATAGGTATACACGTGCCATGGTGGTGTGCTGCACCTATCAACCCGTCATCTAGGTTTTAAGACCCACATGAATTAGGTATTTGTCTAATGCATGCAAGCATTTGTAATTCTCTCTCTTCCCTTGCCCCTCCCCCCGCCGACAGGCCCCAGTGTGTGATGTTCCCCTCCTGTGTCCATGTGTTCTCATTGTTCAACCCCCACTTACAACTACCTATTAATTTTTTACTATTATTAGGAAGCAGCTGGAAAGGAGAACTACACGTATTAGCAGAGAAAGATCTCCAAGATGTGTTACTGGGTGAAAACAACGTTAATTACGTAAAAACAAATAACCACAATAATATAATTACGTTTTCTTTGTAGTTTTTTCCTCCCACAGAACTTTAGAGAAACACTACCCAGAGCTTATTCAATGGCTTCGTGAATTCACTAAGGACCCCGCATCCATGTATCTTTCTGTACCACCAACTCTACTAAAGGGCTTCATGTTTGTGACCACAACAAAGCTGCTACCCATCGAGCCATTGCATCTGAGTTCCAGGAGAAACAAATTAAGGGCAAAATGTCTGTATTAGGTAAGTCTATTTACTTAACCTTTTTTTTTTTTTTTTTTTTAATTGGCTCAGGTAACTCAATGAACATCAGTTTATACATTCTTGCCACCCTGGCTCATAACTGCACCTACTACAACGGGGTCTGGGAAGGAGATTACACTTGGTCCTCAACTTAGGATACTGCAACGTAGGATATTTCCACTTTGTGATGGTGTGAAAGTGACACCCGTTCAGTAGAAACTGTGCTTTGAATACTCATGCAATCATTTTGCTTTTCACTTTCAGAACAATATTCAATAAATTACATGAGACATTCGACACTCTATCCTAAAATAGGCTTTGTTTTAGATGATTTTCCCCAGGTGTAGGTTAATGTAAGTGTTCTGAACATGTTTAAGGTAGGCTAGACTGAGCTGTGATGTGTCATAGGTTAGGTGTATTAAATGTATTTTCAAACTTAGAATATTTTCAACTTATGATGGATTTATCAGCACATAACCCCATCATAGGTAGAGAAGCATCTGTATTTTTAGTTGGGCACATTGCTACCTCCAACGAGTTTAGTATTTGGTAAGTAAGGTAGAAGGCAAGAATGGATATCGTGTAGATAGTTACCATTATTACACAATTATCACACAAGGAACATATCATTTATGCTAAAACAATTATGTTAAAACAACTATAGAGATATTAACATTTATATAATAGTATAGCTTAATATTATATTAAATTAATTTTAATATATTAAAACGAATGAAATGTATATTTAAATATATTTAGTATTCTATTACCATAAAATATTAATAAATTTAATATAATTATGTTACAATAACAAAAACAAAAAACTGAAACACAACACTCTGATTGTATATATGTATATATTTATGTGTTTGCGTGTAAATATGTACACACCACACATATACATAAATGTTTAGAAAAAATTATAAACAGTAAATTACACTTAGAAAAGTGATTACCTAAGAGGAGTAGAAGGGAGATGAGATCTTTGGGATGGTCACATGTATTTTAGTTTTACTAGATTTTTTTTATTTTTGTAAAATAAGGGAGACCCTACTCACACATTAGTTGTGCAATTAACATGCTGCTTTAAGAGACCTTCCCTTGGCAACAGAGCTACTATTGCCTGATTTGGCTGGCTGAAAACAAAGCCGATACATATCCTATCCTGTGTATGCTTCGTGTGGTTCTCTAACAGGTGCACACACTTTAAAGGTAGAATTTCTTATTTTTTCCCTCCTTGTTCTTTGCTATTCTTAAATATCTATCTTTGAAGAAAAGAAAAGGTGATGAATTTAACATGAATATATGAGCATCCAACATCTCTTAGTTTTCTTCTGTGACAAGAAGGGGTCACTAGATGTTCAACTGAAGGAAAGGACTTTTTCCTTTGTGAGCACCCAGCATGCTGCTCAGCTGGGCTAACCCAAGTTGTGTTTGCTTTACAGCTCTGGCAACCCCCTTTCTGTGCCTCCCCATGTTGTCAAAAGTCCTTAGAAAAGTTTGTTCCCTTTCCTGCCGGTAAAGAAACCCGGAAAGCACGCAGCAGAGGATGCTCGCTTCCCAGTAATCAGTTTTCTTCTTGTGTCTGGAATCCCTGTTTTCTCGGGGAACGCCATATGGCTGTCTGATGTGGTTTGGCTGTGTCTGCACCCAAATTTCATCTTGAATTCCCATGTGTTGTGGAGGGACCCGGTGGGAGATCATTGAAACATGGGGGCGGGTCTTTCCTTTGCTGCTCTCATGATAGTCTCATGAGATCTGGTGGTTTTTAGAAGTGGAGTTTCCCTGCACAAGCTCTCTTCTTTTGTCTGCCGCCACGTGAGACATGCCTTTCACCTTTCCCCACGATTGTGAGGCCTCCCCAGCCTCGTGGAACTGTGAGTGCATTAAACTTCTTTCTTTTGTAAATTGCCCAGTCTTGGTTATGCCTTTATCAGCAGTGTGAAAATGGACTAATACACCATCTTTAAAGAAGTGTATATCTCAGCCTCGCGTGCACTTAAGGATGGCTGTGTGCCAACATCCAGGCCAAGAGCTACAAGAGGAAGTTGTTAGGTGGAGCTCCAAGGATAGCACCTTAAAAAGAACACAGCTGAGTCATCATCAAGTACCTTTACCCACTTGCCCTTTCTCTTTTGCCCGATTGCAATGCTGATCTGATGCTGGAGATGGAGCAGCCTTTTTGTGACCATGAGGCAAGAAGCTCATGCTGAGGATAACTGAATGGAATAACATCAGGAACTGGGTCCCCCTTGGCATCTCGAAGCATCATGCGAGCCTGGGCTGCCAAACACAAAACTCCTTTCCTTCAGCCCAGCATCTAGTAACCCCTTCCTGCCACAGAAGAAAGCTAAGAGATGTTGGATGCACATGTATTTATGTTAATACATGCCAAACACTGAAACTGGAATATAAACTCCTGCCAAACACTGGACTGTCAAAGACAAAATTGATTCTGCAGCAAAATAAACAAGGGCTGTCAATTCATGAGCTTGTGGTGGTGAAGCCTATTGTCTGACAGTTTCCTTTCAGCAAGGATTCAACGGTTCTAGGAAGGAGAGTCTGTTTTGTATAGTAAAAGAGGAAATCCTGGGACAGTGTCTGATTGGCAAGGGTCCTATGCAGTTGGGAATTCTGAAGAGGGGAGAGACTTTCCAATTGGTCTTCGTGTATATTTGATGGCTCTGAATTAGCTGCAAGTGAGCACGGGGGCAATTTGGGGATATTTCAAAGGAGGAAGATTGTTCAGTGTACAGGTTGACTGTGGACAGTCATTTCCTAGAACAAGTGGAGGTCAATAAAGCACTATTTTAAAGCAATGATGCTTAGGACAAGTTGCATGCCATGATCGGCATCTCCCAGGACTTTTTGTTTTGCAAGAAAAATAAAGTCCCAACTTTGTTTGAACCACCCATTTTTAGGTTTCTGTAACTTACAGATTCACACTGTTTGTGCACCTTGATACGTCTATGCCTCAGGCTAGAGACCATCATGCAGCTTTTAGCTAGAGAAATGTATCAATCAAGCTTGTCCAACCCATGCCCTGCAGGCCGCATGTGGCCCAGGATGGCTTTGAATGCGCCCAACACAAATTTGTAAATATTTTAAAAACATTAAGAGCTTTTTTGTGTTTTTTTTTTTCTTTTTTTAGCTCATCAGCTATCATTAGTGTTAGTGTATTTTATGTGTGGACCAAGACAATTCTTCTTCTTCCAATGTGGTCCAGGGAAGCCAAAAGATTGGACAGCCCTGAAATAATCTCTTTTGTATAAGAAAGTTTGAATATCGCCTGTTTTCCTGTCTTTGCCACCCCACCTCCTCCAGGAAGTCCTCCTTGATACCCCTGGCCAGCATTGGCCCTTCCTTCTCCCTGTGTCTCCTCCCCATCCTTCACCTGAACCACACACTGTGCTCCTTCACGATGTTCTGGAGTCAGGCTCTCTCGTACTCAAATCTTATTTGAGAAACTGGAATATAAGCTCTTTCAAACCAGGCAGGCAGTTGAGAAGGAAGAATATGCTTTTGCATCAGGTATGATGAAGGTGCAAATCCTCACTTGTTAACTCAGCTGCCTGGGCAAGCGGCTCCACCGGTTCGAGCCTTTCCGGATGAATGAAGTGGCAGTGACAACCCACCTCCCCCCAGGAACTGCTGCAGAGGCTTATTGAAATCCCCACCAGAGGCCGGGCGCGGTGGCTCAAGCCTGTAATCCCAGCACTTTGGGAGGCCGAGACGGGCGGATCACGAGGTCAGGAGATCGAGACCATCCTGGCTAACACGGTGAAACCCCATCTCTACTAAAAATACAAAAACTAGCTGGGCGAGGTGGTGGGCACCTGTAGTCTCAGCTACTCGGGAGGCTGAGGCAGGAGAATGGCGTAAACCCGGGAGGCGGAGCTTGCAGTGAGCTGAGATCCGGCCACTGCACTCCAGTCCGGGCGACAGAGCAAGACTCCGCCTCAAAAAAAAAAAAAAAAAAAAAAAAAGAAATCCCCACCAGAGCACCTCAAAGCACGGAGCTCCCTGTCTCCATAGAGGAAAGGATCTGTGTTGCATCCACACACCTCAGAGAGAGAGAGAGAGAGAGAGCAGAGGGTGGGGGAGACTCTGCAAAATTTTTATTAAAGGTTCAGGTCATAGATATTAGTGGATAGTAGATATTTTATGACAAGAGGCAAAATTGAGGATACTATGTAAGTATTTATGTAACCATTTAAAACGAAACCATTACAAAATATAAAGATTATCCTTAGCTTGAAGGCCATATAGAAGCAGCTGGCAGGGGTTTGGCCCGAGGTTCTGGTTTGCCAGACGCCTGGTCTAGGGTCTGTGAGGGGACAAAATGCACGGGCTCTGAAGGTGTGTGAATCCTGTTTCTGCCACTTGGCATCTGTGTGACCTAAAGCAACGAGGTCCATTCTTCATGCCTTAGTTTTCCTGTCTGTGGAATGGGGACAACAGTACTAACAATACCTACCTCCTAAGGCTGGTGGAAGGATGAACTATGTCCATGCCTATAAAATGATTAAAACAGAATCCAATATGTGGGAAGTGTTCAGTAAATGCTAACTAGGATTGTTCCCTCGTCGTGTCTAGCACACAGACCAGGGCTACTTAATCTTTTGCTGGGCTCTGGGGAAAGCTGATGGATAGTGAAGGCACCTTTCCTGAGGGGAATACATGTGTCCACTTAACATACATGTGCAAAGGAGGGAGTCAGGGAAGCCTTGTCCATCCCACTACAGTGAGCCTCTCGCGTGAGGTCTGCCCTCAACTACTGCAAAGGATGCTGAGTAAGTCATTGGAAAAATGATGAGAAAGGGTCTCCTGGCCTTCCCAAAGGCCACTCCTCCAAGGCCCTCCTGCTGGCCAGCTGCCAGAGTGGAGTTAGGATTTAAGTGTTAGCACCAACCCTACTGTAGTGGTTCTCAAACTGTGGCACACTGTATGGGCACCACTTGGAGGAAGGGTGATTGCAGGAGCCCCTCAATTAGAGTGGCTTGAGAATTTGCATTTTCAAAGAACTTCTCAGGTGATGCTGATGCTGCTGGCCCAGGAACCCCACTTTGAGAACCGTGGTGCTAAGGCATCAGCCTCCACTCACTGGAAGCTGATAAAATGCACCAAGAGGACGGGACACAACTCTTCAAATTACAGCTTCAACATAAAAGCCTGGGAAGCCAGAAGATGATCTGATTCTAAAAGCAACCCTGTATCTGCCTATATCTAAAAGCAACCCTGTATCTTCTCTCCACGGCCACCACTCAGCCCAGGACACCTGTGCAGATCACCTGGACAGCGTCACAGCCTTTTCCTGGGCTCCGGGCTTTGCTCTTTCCAGGCTGTGACCCATTTCCCCACTGGGCACAGAGGGATCTTTACACGTCAGAAATCAGATTCTGTCCCTGTCTGACCTAAAACCCTGTAGACAGAATAATGTCCCCTCTCCTAGAGAGGGCCTCATCCTAACCCGTGGAGCCTGTGCGTACGTGAGGTTGCAGGGAGAGGGTGGCGGAGGTACGGCTGCAGGTGGAGGCAGGTGGCCAGTCGGCTGACAGTAAGACAGGAGGATCATCCAGAGTGATTGGGTGATCCCCATGTAACTTGGGGTTCTTAGAAGTGGAGGAGGGAGGTGGTAGAGGAGGCCGCAGGGATGCGAAGGGAGCAGGACCCGCCCACAGCTGCCAGCTCTGCAGATGGGGGAAGGGGCCAGGAGCCGAGGTAGACGGGCACCTCTAGACGCTGGAAAAGGCAGGGAAAGGCATTTGCCCCCAGAGCTGCCGGGAGGAACACAGCCCTGCCACAGCTTGCTTTCCGCCCGCTGAGGCCCATGGTGGGCTTCTGGCCTCCAGAACTATAAGGTAATCAATTCGGGTTATTTTCAAGCCAAGAAAGTTGTGGTGCTCCATTACAGCAGCCCGGGAAACGAATAACCTGCCGGGTGGGTGGCTCACACCTGTGATCCCAGCACTTTGGGAGGCTGGAGTGGGAGGATTACTTGAGCCCATGCATTTGAGATCAGCCTGGGCAAAACAGCAAAATCCCATCTCTATGAAACAATCAGCTTGGCAGGGTGGGGCATACCAGCAGCCCAGATACTCAGGAGACTGGGATGGGAAGATGGCTTGAGCCCAGGAATCCGGTGCTGCAGTGAGCTATGATTGCGCCAGTGCACTTCAGCATGGGTGACAGAACGAGACCTTGCCACACACAAAACAAAGTGAAACGATACAAAACTGAACAGAAAACTTAACCCTTCAGCAGCTTCTCTTTGAATAAAATCTAAGCTTCTTAATGTGGCAAGGGCTGGGCCTTAATTGGCCTGTGCCGACCTAGATCCATCCAATGCCCCCTACCCAGTGTGCACCCACCTTTGGCCACACAGACCTGCATGGAATGTTTACGCCAACTCAGAGGCACAGGGCTAGCCATGTCCTCTTCTTGAATGCTCTTCCCCAAATGCACATGGAGCCTTTTGATGATGCAAGCGCTGCCTCCATGATCCACACATTGGCTGAGCACCTACTATGTGCCAGGCTCTGTTCTGGGCAATGGTGAACAAAGCAGAGTTCCTGCAAGCATGATACCTACGTTCTGGTAGGAGAAAGCAGAAAGCAGGCATGCAGTGGGGGGCGGTGTTGAGCACTCTCAAGAAAGACGATGTGCCCTGGCAGGAGCCTACTTCCTGACCGTCCCAGCGGAAGCAGCTCTCACCCCATCTCTATCCGTCCCCATCCGTCCCCATCCACCTCCACCGCACTGTCTTCATGGCTCTTCCTGCTGTCTCCAAAATGATCTTTGTTTTTTGCTGTTTCCTTTGCTTAGTGTCTCTCTTTTCCTACTAGACCGGGCAGCCCAGGAAAGAGGGACTTTATCTCCTTTGTTCCCAGTGCCTAGATTGGTATCTGGAACTTGAGTGTGCTTACTAAGTACGGAATGAATGAATGAATGAATGAATGAATGAAGGAAGGAAGGAAGTACGAACAAAGTAAAGGAGTCAGCACCCCTTGGGGCTCAGGCTGCCAACCCCCTGGATGCCCCGGACTCATTTCTGCACCTCGCCAGTGTCTCTCCCAGGGGGACTCCTGTAGGGTGTGAAGGTAGCCGCAGAGTCTGACAAAATACAAACTGCCACGGTCTTCTGTCGCCCGCACAGACTTCTTTTGGAGCAGCCTCCTGTGAATTCAGTATCTGGTATGTGTTTAGCCAGCTGCCACTGTTTTCCTCAAGCTACGTGTGAAACCAACACTCTGTTAAGAAGTGGAAACAAGATCCTCCCCGTTACTGCATCAAAACTAGGGCAACCGAAATAAACAACACAAAATCAGCGCCCGGAAGCGGAGGGAAGGAGGGAAGCCAGCCGGCGTCAGCTGTGCAGAGCACACGGCCCAAGCCTCCTTGGAGGGTGACTGTACCTCTTCGGGGAGGCCCCCACAGCAAGGTGACGGCTGGGCCTGCGGGGCGTCCCAACCATGCTCTCTCACCCAGAGCACGTGCTCCCGGCCCAGTGCTGGTCCAAGCCGGCCAGAGGCTGCGGAGTTCAGACTCAGTGACACCTTCTCCAGGGAAGCAGTCTCAAAGTCTAGGCCCAGGGGGCCTCGTTGGCCCTCGGACAGTTTATTGCACACACAGCAGTTAAAAGAATAACAGAGCGGGAGGGAGACAGGGAGGAGAGAAGAGACAAGGGGAAGAAGAGACGGAGGGACACTGCGATGCCACCTCTTTAAAATTAGAGACAGCACATAAAAACTTAGATTCTCAGTTTCTTTAGAAAAGTTAAGATGTGGGGCAATAGCAGGCTGGATTCGCTGAGGGGCCGTCCCTTGGGTCTTCAGATTGTATTCTCTGGGTTGGCCACGCAAGCCCAAGAAGAGCCTCTTCCTCTCTCCACACGGAGCCCACGGATCCCAGAAGAGGAAGCCACTGGCTGAGACGCTTTTCCTGGGCTCGGGCTCTTGGAAGTGGAGGGAAACCCCGGGTGAATTAGAAGCCCTGGCCTCTTGGGACCAAGTCAGACCCACGCAGCAACCTCCCGGCCAAGGAGCCAGGGGACATTTCTAAGTTCTGCCACCAGAGGGCGCGGAAGGGCACAGGTGCGGGCCGGGCGCAACTGCCCAGGGGCAAGCTGGGTCTGGGGTTCCTGGAGCCAGGCAGGCGACACCCACCTGCACAGGCAGCTGGCCTGCACAAACACCTGCGCCTCCACACACAAAAATCACCCGCGTGATTTTTGTTTTTCTGAGACGGAGTCACGCGCTGTCGCCCACCCTGGAGTGCAGTGGTGTGATCTCGGCTCACTGCAAGCTCTGCCTCCCAGGTTCAAGCGATTCCCCTGGCTCAGCCTCCTGAGTAGCTGGGACTATATGCCCAACTAATTTTTGTATTTTTGGTAGAGATGGTGTTTCACCGTGTTAGCCAGGCTGGTCTTGAACTCCTGACCTCGTGATCCACCCACCTCGGCCTCCCAAAGTGCTGAGATTACAGGTGTGAGCCACCACACCCAGCTGATTTTTCTTTTTAATTGTGATGAATTGAGAACAATTTGGTTCCTTCGAATTGCTGGAGGAGTCCACAACAGAACTCAGTCCCTCAAAGCCTTGCAGGGCAAAACGCTGAGTGTGCAGTTCCCTCCCAGGCACAGGTTTCCCAAGCCCAGTGCTCCAGGTGGATGGCCAGCCAGAGGCATCCACGCCTCCTGGTGCAGAAGCCCCAGTTCTGGAGTGACCTTCACGCCCGCATCCCGGTCAGAGGTAAGGCCCAGCTCAGGACAGCATGCACACGTGCTTACTTGTCCTGCGGGTTCCTGAATTGGGGCTTTGCTGAGAACTTTGCACAGCACAACCCAGTGCATTCCCATTCCCAGTTTTTTCTTCTTCTTTTATTCTTTTTTTTTTTTTTTTTTTTTTTTTGACAGGGTCTTGCTGTCGCCCAGGCTGCAGTGCAGTGGACACTATATTCAGAGCTATATTCATAGCTCACTGTGGCCTCGAACTCCCAGGCTCAAGCAATCCTCCTGCTTTAGCTTCCCAAATGGCGGGGAGCACAAGTGTGCCTCAACCATGTCTGGTTAATTTTTTAATGTATTTTTATTTTTTGTAGAGATGTGGGTCTCGCTATGTTGCCCGTGTTGGTCTCAAACTCCTGGTTTCAAGGGAGTCTCCCACCTCAGCCTCCCAAGGTACTGGGATCACAGGTGTGAGCCACCATCCTGGTCTCATTTCCAGTTTTCTCATTCACATCTTCATTCACTCAACAAATATGGAGCATCGACTATGCATCAGGACCTGATCTGGCAGCGCGACCGTAAAGCAAATGTGCCCCCTTTCTCTGCCTCAACGTCCCCATCTGAAAGATGGGGGATAAGAATGAAACTGACTTCACAGTGTTCCAAGAAGATGGGAGGACTTAACACCTGTCACACATGTAGAACAATCCCAGCCCGGAGTGGGTACTGCTGCGAGATCCCTGCTGTGGCATTTTTATTTTTATTTCTCTTATTTCATCGCTTATCTCCTTATCCACCCTTCTGGCCCCTGAGTTTATTCTCCACCACCATGAGACCAGGCAGGGTGTGCATTTGTGGAACGAGGGATGAGGATTTGGGGAAGCCCAAGGGAAAGAGAAAACGTGGAGGAAAATTTCTGCAGGGACAGCCACCTCTGTGACTGTGCCCCTGGAGGGGGAAAAACAGGGTGTCTCCCCTGTGGTTCAAAGGCAAGTGGTGGCCCTTCCAGCAGCCTAGGAAATAGAGGGTTAAATGTTGGTGAAAGAGAGAAACTGTGCCACTTACAGGGGCACACCTCTCAGGTCTGCTGGATGGGTCATAAATGAACATTCTGAGAGGGGTATGGGGGAAGGAGCAAATGAATAAAACGCCACCTCTGATGAAAACACATCTGGCTAAGGAGTGGCTTTCAGAGTTCTGATGGGGAGGCACTTTCTGCCCATAAAATTTTGAATAACACACAGCCTCGTTACACGTGTCTTCTAGGTCGAAGTGTGAGGGGGTCCTACCAGCAACCCCTTCGAGCCAGCCAGGGCCAAATACTTCCTGAGGGGCTGTTCCAGGGGCCATAGCCCAGCTCTCTGTGGGAGCACTGTGCTCAAGAGGTAGCCTTCACCCCAAGTTCAGAGTAGGCAGCCAGCTTGGGAGACACAGGCCCCGTCCGCCAGCAACCCTTGGAGCAAAGGGCACCCACATCACCAGTACACGACTCTCACTTGCAACTGCGGCAAATCAGAGCCGCAGATCAAATGTCCTTCCCTAGTTATTTTTGATGTGTTGTGTTTTATGCAACAGAGGTTCAGTTAAGGACTTATGCCCAAATTGAATTTCTTGTATTTCCTCTTTAACTTTTTAACTTCAGAGATGGTTTCTCATTTCCTAACTCCCTGTTCTCCTCCAATGACTTAAAGGATGCTAAAATGGATCTTTAATGTATCCTGTATAAAGCAGAGTCATGATTTTATACATACTGCAGACAAAGCCCACAGGCTGGGTTCTCTTATGGTGGCCCTCACATCAATTGAAAACAGAAACATTTTAGGGGCAAAAGGAAATGTGATGATCATGTGCCGTGTATCAGGCGCTGCGAGGACTCTGTTTGTCTCTCATCTTTGCAATGATCCTGAGGCAGGTCACCTTACCTCCATTCCACAGATGGGAAGAGGGAGGCTGAGACCATAACCAAGTCTCCAGTCACATCGGATTTCAACACAGACCCATCTAAATTCCAAAGCCGAGCCCTTCTCGTCACACTGATGCCATCTGAATCTGCCAAGGGGTATGACAGCCCACAAAGTTCTCGAATGCTTTGAGACAAAGTGACGAACACCAAGACAGGAGCCTGGACTTTGATAGACCTGAATGTGAACATCACGGTGGCCGTGAAGGCTTTAGGAGCCCGGAGAGGACCACATCCTGCATGGCAGCGGCCTTTGCAGGGACTCTGTTTACATGGCATTTGGCATGAGGCTCATTACGTCTCAGTGTGTGCACCTTTGAAGGGAGGGTTGGTGGACATTACTTGAAAGTAGAAGGTAAAGTCCCCTCACTAAGTCAGGCTTTGGTGCCCCACTGTGGGAGGTGGATTTGGAGGGGACAGAATAGTCACTTACTGCTTGAGGCCTGATGAAGTGAAACAAACAGCTTCTAGAAATACATGTAAAAATCAAACTGAACAAGACTGATCCATAAGAAGAAAGGTCTTAAAAACCACCCTCTGACTTTCAGAAGTTTTAGTGGAGCCTAGCAATAGAGTCCCCAACACGGTGGCCTCACCAAAGGCCATACAAGAGCCATCCAACCCACCATCATGGGCTTGCTTTGCTTGGAATCCTGGAAGCTTTGCTGCCCGATCTTGAACATGAAAATGAAGATTCCCTCCCCTAAATGGGGTTCTGAAAACCTCGGAACCCCTCTTCATTTGATAGAAGCCAAATGGTACAATCCTGTCATCGAGGCTGGGGACGGCATAACTGCTGGAGGAGTCCCTGCCCTGGCGGCTCCTACAACCCACGGTTTCTTCTGCAGGGAGGTGCACCCCCAGATCTTTTCCCATCCCGTGGCCCATGCTCAGCACCTCCCAAACCAGTGACTTATTTGATTCACTTTACTCTCTAAATTGTCTCCTTTGTCTTTCAAGAAGGAGAAGGTCAGACTTCAGCTCCTCTAATTCTGAATGGCAGGCTGCCCACCTGACTCTTCCCTTGTCCCCTTTTCTGGAACCTGAGCATCTCTTTTTGTTTTGTAGGATTTGTTTGTTTGTTTGTGTGGGTTTCTTTGGTGGTAGTGGAGCTGTTTGTTTTTGTTTTGTTTTTAAGCTGTTCAGCTTAGCTAAAACCCACCCTTTGGCATTAGCCATGGGGCCAAAGTAGGCCAGCTAAACAGATGCAGTTCTCTTAATAGTTAAAAAGCGTCCTTATGTAGATAATCCATAACTGATAGGGAAGGACTGCTCAGTCAGAGAGTGGCTATACTACGAGGATTCCTGGAAGCAGAGCAGAACTTTGTGAGCCATTAAGAAAGCAAAATGGCTTAGCCTTTTCCCTCCCTGGGCTTATGATTCCTTCCTGCATTAATTGTGTCTTTATGGGAAAGTATTCGCCTGGAAAAACTCATTCAAGCAAGCTCCAGAAACACCGATGGTCCCCTGCCCTGCAAAGACAAGGACTGGGGAGGGGAAATAGAAACGCCCTGGGGGTGGAGAGAGAAATTCCTTTTGAACTTAGGAATGATAAGATGATTAGGAGAACAGGGGGGCTTTGTGTCATTAATCTGACCTGCTTTATCTTGCCCTGAATCCCAGGACACCCAGGGATTCCCAGTCGGATGCCAGAGCCTGAGCACCCTGGGAAACGGCTCAAGCATCCGTCCGTGAGGACGGGTCAAGTCAGCAGGGCTGTGAGTTCCTCAGCGCCCAGAGCGTGTTTCCACGTGAAGTTGATTTCATTGCGTGTGGAAGTGAATTGACCAATGGGCAGTTGGCCATTGTGAAAGCTGAAAATGCACCCACCCCTTGCCCACTTCTAAGTTCCTGCCCTAGAGGAATACACAGACGTGCACATATATACACAGAGCACAAATACACAGACACGTGTATATGCCCACACACACGTACACAGGGGTGCACATGCATGCACACTGACACACATGCACAGGTGCACACACATACAGGCACACACCTAAACAACTGCATACACACACATATACACATGTACACACAGATGCACATGCATATAGACTCATACACATACATACAGATGCTCACATGCACACACACAGACACGCATACACCGACACACATACACACACAGATGCAGACACTCACAGATACATACATACACAGAGACAGACCTATGCACACACACATACATACACACACACCCATATACACAGATTCACACACACAAATATGCCCACATACACAGATATACACATACATGGTACACACAGCACAAACACACACATACTCAGATACACATACATACTCAGATATACATACCACATACACTGAAAAGCATGGACCAAGAAGATCACTCTTTTATGTGTTTTAGCAGAAAATTAGAATATCTGTTCTTCTGTCAATAGGAGAAGGGTTAAAACATGTATTTATTTATGTAAAAGAATTCCACAGAGAGTTGAAAGGAAGACTCTAGAAAGAAGAATGGTGACATTCTTATTATTGAATCATTATTATTAAAGCTGGAGGATGGGTGCATAGGAATATAATCCTCTCTTTTTGTAGATGTTTGAAAATTTCCTATCATAAAAAATATATATATATAAAGAATGACCTAGAGCTACGCTACCATCCAACACCAAGTCATTAGCCACATGTGGTTACTGATATTAAAATTAACTAAAATTAAAAATTCAGCTCCTTGGCCACACTCGCCATGGTTCAAGTGCTTAGGGGACCTTCCCATTATTGCAGAAGTTCTATCGGTCAATGCTATCTGGATCTTTGATGTCTGAGATCTTTAAAATACCTTGGGTTTCTATCACAAGTGAAACAGTATTCCTACAATGGCAGTCTGTGCAGTGCGTCAGTATGATAGCATTTATGTAACTTTTTAAAACACAGGGGAAAAAAACGCATTTTTCTGTGAGCACAAATCTGTATGTACACAATACGTGAAGGGTCTGGGAGCTCGTGTCAAGCTCGGAACAACGGCTTCTTTTGCCTAAGGAGAGGCTGAAATATTACAGAGCTGCAGTGGGTGGCTGAGCCTTGGGGAATCAGCTTCACCATTAAAGTATGAATGTATTATTTGTGTACCTAAAAAAAAAAAAGTGAATAATGAAAACAAAAATGGACACCCCTGGGGGAGGAGTGTTGCGAAGGGAAGGGTCTTCAACAGGACAAAGAGAAGGAGGTGAGAGAGCAGAGTGTATCCGAGACGGTTTCCCCTTTGCGGGGCTGTCTTCCTCTTAAAAGCAAACCCCCTTTTCCTCTTAAGAGGTTGCTAGACTGCCCACCGCTTTTCATTGCTGACAAAAAGCAAGGGAAGCTTCCGAGAAGTGCTTCTCTTTGAGCCACTGAAGTTTGTGTCTTGCCACTGGCACTCTTTCAAGCCGCCAGATGCCGTCCCCCTCAAAGCTGCTCTTTGTGGAGAGTATTAAGCCCCGGCCAGCCTCCCAGCTGGGACAGCTCCCTCTACTCTGCCGCAGCCCAGTGACTGCGCCTTCAGATGGCGTCTTCAGAGCAGTGATTCCCGCAGGAGACGGTAGAAACCACTCCCCAGGAAGGACTGAGAACGAGCAGGCTTCCTCTCTCACGCCCACAGGTTTGCTGGTCGGTTATATTATTATTAAGTCCTTTCAAAAGAGCAGCCACAACTAGCTAAACTGAGTCCTCTGTAAACACTCAGATGCGATTCTAGAAAGCTGCTTCTCCCCGAAGACCGGCTCCCCGGGTTGCCACGTGTGTTCAGCATGGACAACTTTAGTTTCCCAGGAGAGGCTGTGGGAAATGAATGGGACAAGCTTCACTCTTCAACTCGGCTGTGCCAGATGGATTCACAGTCAAGCCCCATCATTTGCAGATTCTGTATTTGCAAATCCTCCTACTCACTAAAGTCCATCAGTGTCCCCAGTTCTTTCATGGGCACTCCCCCATAAGGAGGTGCAGAGACAATTTTGAGGGACTCAAAGCATATTCCCAGCTGAGGTCAAATGTGCCCACGTTGTACTGTCCTGCTTCAGCCACGATGCCATATATAAGCAAGTGGTCTTTCTGCGGTCCTTGTAATTTCACGTTTTTGGTCTTCTGTGCTTTCTTTCGGTGATTCTGCTGTCTCAAACAACCCCCAAGTATAGGAAAAAAGCACTGTCTAGTGTTCCTAAGTGCAAGAAGGCTGCACTGTGCTTTACAGAGATGACACCTGCGTTCAAGCAGCTTCCTTCAGGCGTGAGTTATGGTGCACTTGGCCATGAGTTCAATGTGAATGAATCAACAATGTGTATCGAATCAGGTGTCTTTGGACAGAAAAATGCATATAATCAGGTTATCCTTTAATCCATTGATGAATATGTTATGATCAGAGGCCGTAGGGACCTAGCTCTGTATTTTCCTTACAAAACTTTTTTTTTTTTAGAGATGGGGTCTTGCTGTGTTGCCCAGGCAGGTTTGCAAGTCCTGGGCTCAAAGCCATCCTCCTGCCTCAGCCTCCCAAAATACCAGGATCACAGGTGTCAGCCACCACGCCTGGCTGATATTTCCTTCAGAGCAATGATTCAGTATTTGCTAATTTAGTGTTTATGGAGACTTTATAGAAGATACCTACTGTGAATAATGAAAATCGATTGTACTTCCCTCCAATATCTCTGCCTTAGAAAAGATGGGATGCTCAAATAATACATCTTGCTCCATTATTATTTAATATCCTGTTGCATGTTTCTTGCTGCGAATGAGTGGCACCCAAGGCATTACAGGTCTGGTATAGAAGAAGTAATTCAGGCAATGGGCAGGGGGAGGGCAGGCACTGGCATTTTTACACAAGGTCTCCTATCACATGGACTTTCTGATTTATTTCTCACAAACATCTGGCCACACGCCCCAGGGCATCTCCAACACTATTCATTCCTTCAACACACACCCTACGAGCCTGAGCCAGAACAGTAGACAGAACAGACAAACCATCTTTCCGAAGCTTCCTTTCCGTGTAGTAAAATAAGGACTATCAGAGGGGCAGGAGTGGGCGTAATTTTAATATGGTGATCAGAGAAGATCTCACAGAGAAGACGACTTGTGAACAGAAGCTTTGAGGAAAGGAGATTTTACAGATAGGGAAACTGAGGCATGGAGAGATTAAGCTCTTGCCGAAAGTTCTTCGGCTCTTCGATGGCAGAACTGTGACAAGTGCTTGATCAGCTGGTGTCTGTGTCTCCACCCACACTCATGAACTATCCCCAGTTCATAGCACAGGGTGAGGTCTTGGCAAACTATTACTGAACAGAACTCTGTACTCTGACCATAGAAGAGGATGTTTCTCCTCTTGGGTTTAAAGTGGGTTGAATGCTGGTCACTAAAAGCATATGTCCGTGCCCAAGCCCCAGAACACGCAAAGGTGGCATTATTTCCTCGGGAAAGGGTCTTTACAGATGTAATTAAGGAAGAGATCTTGAGATGAGAGCATTCTGGATGTGGAATGGACTCTTAGTCCAATGGCAGGTGTCCTTTTCTTTTTTTTTATTTTTATTTTATTTTATTTTTTTGAGACGGAGTCTCGCTCTGTCACCCGGACTGGAGTGCAGTGGTCGGATCTCAGCTCACTGCAAGCTCCGCCTCCCGGGTTTACGCCATTCTCCTGCCTCAGCCTCCCAAGTAGCTGGGACTACAGGCGCCCGCCACCTCGCCCGGCTAGTTTTTGTATTTTTAGTAAAGATGGGGTTTCACCGTGTTAGCCAGGATGGACCTCGTGATCCGCCCGTCTCGGCCTCCCAAAGTGCTGGGATTACAGGCTTGAGCCAGCGCGCCCGGCCAGGTGTCCTTTTCTGGAGGAAGAAAAGATGCAGGGGAGGAGGACGCCATGTGAAGATGTAGGCAGAGACTGGAGCAATGCTACCACTAGCCCAAACACCTGGAGCCCCCTGCAGATGGGAGAGGCAAGGAAGGGTCCTCCCCTAGCACCTCTGCAGGGCATGCAGCTTAGATTTGTTGCCTCTACAACTGACAGGAATTAAATTTCTGTTGTCTTAAGTCACGTTGTTGCCATTTGTTACAGCAGTCCCAGGAAACCGGAAGAGGTTGTAAAAAGCCTAGCTGAGACAAACCAGGCAGAATCCTCCAAATTGTGTGGGCACCAACATTACCCAGGAAATCAATCTCGCTTTCTCACCCACAGCCTACCATGTGGCCTCCATCTTTCCTTTCACTGACCAACCACAACCCAACCCCATCTGATGGCACGGTCCATGCATGGTGGGGGATGCACGGCTGTGGTGAACAACCAATCCATCATGGCATCCTCATGTATCAGCCTGTTCTCATGCTGGTAATAAAGACATACCTGAGACTGGGCCATTTATAAAGAAAAGAGGTTGAATGGACTCACAGTTCCATATGGCTCAGGAGGCCTCACAATCATGGCAAAAGGTAAAAGAGGAGCGAAGTCACGACTTACACGGTGCCAGGCAGGAGAAGTGCCGAGCAAAAGGGAAAAGCTCCTGATAAAATCATCAGATCTCATGAAAACTCACTATCACAAGAACAGCAGCAGTGGGGTAAACACCCCTCATGATTCAATTAGTTCCCACCAGGCACCAGGTCCCTCCCACGATATGTGGGGATTATGAGAACTACAATTCAAGATGAGATTTGGGTGGGGACACAGACAAACGGTATCATCTCAACCTTCTTGCTGTCCCGAGCAGAGGAGTGTCCAGTATCTTTTGTGCCTCGTGAACTGTGAATTGATCGTCACCCCCACTCACTGGGCCTGGAGGAATACGCATTACTGTGACAACTCCTTCCACCAGCGAGGCTCGTGTGGGGAGCAAGACACTGTAATAGTGCCAATTAGTGCTTTGATGCAGGCATTCCTGAAACGGTGCTCTCCTGTTGAAATCTGTGAGTGGCATTGAATGCATTTGCTGTAGGAAATTTTGATCTCCTTGCTGGGTAGTGAAGGTGAAAATGAATAGAGGTACTTAACTTTTTCTAAAAAAAATCTGCTCTCTTTTTGCACCTCCAAGTGATCTTCTAAAATGGGCACAGTAACAACCCTAACACACTGGTAAGACGGCTCGGGTTCCTGGCTCCATGCTCCAGGCATGGTCGCGGAGCAGGCCTGATTCTGGATCTCACACCGGCACAAATTACTTGTCCATGAAAATGACAAGGGCAGAGACACAGAGTTGGAAACATCAGAACCTGCAGTTTCCCTCATAACTCGGCCAGCCCTGGGGAAGGAGCTCACACTGTTCTTCAGAAAATCTGATGTCAGAGCAATGTTGATTAGTCCACAAATCTACAAGTCGACTATTCACCAACCCAAAGCACACCACGTCAGTGTTTTCCTACTTTAAGACCTAACAGCGAGGAGCTGAGCAGCGGAGAGGACGGGGATGGTTTACAAACGTGTTGGGGTGTGTCCCACTGTGTGAAATATTTTCATCGCTATTAGGACACACACATATATACACATATATGAATTCATCTCACCAAAATAAAAGTCTCATTACACAGCATCATTTTCTCTTCTACTCTGATACTTCCTGTTCCATTCACTTCCATTTCATTCCATGCTAGTCTGACTCTTAAATAGCTGCTGAATTTGTCTCATCTCCTTTTAATGGGTCATTACCTACAATGGGAAAAAACACCAGCTGACAGTGGTGCAATAGAATCCCAACCTATGTGGTAGGCGGGTTCTGTAGTAAGCCTGTTGAGGCAAAAATACAGAGTCAAAAGTATGTATAGAAAAAGATTCTCGGGCCAGGCACAGTGGATCACGCCTGTAACCCCAGCACTTTGGGAGGCTGAGGCAGGCGGATCACGAGGTCAGGAGTTCAAGACCAGCCTGACCAACATAATGAAACCCCCATCTCTACTAAAAATACAAAAATTAGCTGGGTGTGGTGGTGCGTGCCTGTAATCCCAGCTACTTGGGAGGCTGAGGCAGGAGAATCGCTTGAACCTGGAAGGCAGAGGTTGCAGTGAGCTGAGATCATGTCACTGCACACCAGCCTGAGCGACAAAGCAATACTCCATCTCAAAAAAAAAAAAAAAAAAAAATCAAGACAGCACATGGTAAAGGATGACATAAAAATCTCTTATTCAGTGAGTCCAGCATCTCCCTGAAGGGGAGTCCAGTTTCTCCCTGCAGCATCAGGGAGATGGATGTTTCCAGAGCTGGATGTCAGTAGTCACTGGTCTGCTTCGGGGGTCCACGCCATAGCAGCAATGCTTATCTTTCCACAGTAAACCCACTCTATGAAAAGCACCAGAGAACGGAGACCTGTGAGGAAAAACAGGTTTACATCCCATGCCCACTTCGGGGCACGCACCTACAAGCAGAATGGCAAGGGGGTCACTTCTTTTTTTACGTTTTCTGTTCCTAAATGCAAAGTGAGATGCATACCCTTTACTAGACCTGTTCATCTGTAAAATAACATTCATTCATGTAACAACACTCTTGAGCTTTCAAAATTCCAAGAGGCTGTAAATAACATCATATTTGGATTCATCTTTTAAAAGTCGAGTCACATGTTGACATCCACATCTTGAAACCCCTAGAACTTGAGGGGTTTGCCTCATGCTTCAAGTTCATGGGTTTTTCGGTTGCTTATTTTCTCTTTTGTAGTAATAAATATATCATAATTCTCTTGATGTCTAAAGCTGACACTTTACAACAAGAGATGTCCCGAAGGTCTTGTTTTAAACCTATCAAACCCTTGAGTGAATAATCAAATAAATTTCACTCTGAGACAAGCAGGAAAGTTTCAGATTTCTATGACAACATCCGAGAACAAATTCGATCAGCAGTTTCAAAATTTCGACCCTGAGACCTTCATAAATCAGAAGAAGAAAAATAATCTCTCCAATGCACCTGTTTACTTTAAGCCCAGGAAATAATTAGGGCAGGCTACTGCAGTATTTCTTTGGTATACTTCCTTCTAAAAATCCTTAACTGATGATTTCAAACATTCTCTTAGTGATTACAGCTTCCTGACGATTAACAGCTGCAAAGTCATCACTATCTCCCTAAGCCTCCTCCAAAGGGGAAAATGGGAGAGCAGAACAAACCCACAGCAAAGCCCTGCTTGAAACTCTGAAGATTCCCACCACAGGCAGCCTCAAATGCAAGGTGCTTCCCATGGGCTCTGAGATCCCACGTGAGCTGGCCTTGCCCAGGTATGCAAAGTCACCTTCTAAATCTGCCCTGCTACCAACACTCCAGACCCAGCGGCCACCCTGGATATGCTACCCTCGCTCATGCCTCAAATCCATCACCTTTGTGTCCATCTCTTTTCCCTGGAACATACCATCCCCGACTCCCAACACACACACACTTCTTCAAGTGCCTCATTCCCACACCTCCCTTGGGTTTCACGCCTTAGGGAATGTAGTGTTGAATTATGTCCCTCAAAGAGCTGTGTCCAAGTGCTAACTCCTGGCACTTATGAATTCACCTTATTTGGAAACACGGTCTTTGCAGATGTAATTAGTTCAGGAACACAAGATGAAACCATCTTGGATTTAGGGTGGGCCCTCAATCTAATGGCTGGTTTCCTTATAAAAGAAAGGAGAGGGATATTCGAGATGCACAGACACAGAGGAGAGACGCGGAGGGAAAGTTCACCTGAAGGAGACGGCAGACAAGGGAGAGATGCAGCCACAAGAGAAGAAAGACCAGGCGCTGGAGCCACCAGAAGCTGGGAGAGGCTGGAACAGACTCTCCCATGGCCTCTAGGAAGAAGCCACCACCCTGCCAACACCTGGATTTCAGATTTCTGGCCTCCAGAAATGTCTGTGTTTCACGTCACCCAGTGTGGAGTCACTGTCACGGCATCCCTAGAAACTGCCAGTGGAGCCCTCCTGTGGCCTTCCTGTGACAACAGCTCCTGCCCCCACCCCCCAGTCACACTGTCCCCAGTGCTTTTCAACCACAGCAGTGCCATCCCACAGGGGACATTTGGTAAGATCTAAGGGCATCTTTGGGGGCAACTCCGGGGAGATGTTACTGGCATCTGTGGCTAGGAGCCAGGGACGCTGCTGAACATCACACAGTACACAGGATACCCCCCGCCCCACCCACCCACCAAAGAAATCTGGCCAAGAGCGAATGGTGCTGAGGCTGCGGAACGGTTCTCATCCCCTGCTGTCCTTTATTTCTGTCTTTATCTTGCAGCCTTATCTCTGCACTGTGGGTGTTGTATGGTCATTTGTCTTGGGCTGCTGTGTGTCTTACCTCCTGTCCAGGATAGGGACTGTGTCTTACTCCACAGGGTGCCCAGAGCCTAACACAGCACATGGCATAAAGGTGCAAAAGATGCCAGGTGGAAGAGCCAGTATCTGTCAGGCACCAAATAGCCAAACCCACCCACCGCCCGGCATACGTCTGCAAATGGCAGGTGCTGGCTGTCCTTCCCACACCCCTCTGCAGAGTGCTCACTGTGCCCAAGAACTTCATTGGCTTGTAGTCACTCCAGGGGCACCGGAGAGCCTGTCTGAGGGGTGCCAGCAGCAGTGGCTCCGCCCAGGCAACAAAGCACAAACCCCAAGAGCTCATCTTGACACCTCTTCTTCCCTCATCCCAGTAATCAGTCAGTTCTGGAACCTGACTTCTTCCATACACAACACACACACACCACCTCGGAGGGTCCTAGTTTCAGTCCTGCTGCTGTTTTTCGCATAAACTATGCAATAGTCTCCCAGATGTCCCCCAGCATCTGTGTGTGTCACCATTATCACTCCCACGTGCTAAGCCCCTCCCCGCCGGCCAGGCGTCGTCCACAGTGCCCCACATGCATTTCCTCATCGTGTCTCATACAGCGTTGAGCAGGGACTCTTATCATCCCCACTCAACAGAGGAGAAAGTTAAAGCACAGAGGTTACGAGAGACAAAGGCCCTTAACCCAGGGTCCAGGCTGCAGGGCCCATGTTTTAAATCCCACTCCTTGCCTGACTGAAGCCGGGGATGCAGGCAGCTGCTGCGGGAATGGAATCTAAGCTGAAATGCAGCACACAAGGCCATCCCTGGCCTCGCTCCTGCATCTCCCTGATGCTCATGTTAGGATGTTTTCACAGTGAACTGCTTGAGCTTCATCCAAAACCCTGAACAAATTCAGACTTACCAGCGTTCATTCATGCCTCTATCTGCTGAGTGCTTCCTACGTCCTTCCCTTTCCCCCAAAGGAATCCCTTCATATTCTCTAAGATCTGGCTCAGTAGTCAACAACACGAGATCTTCCTGGATCACCCAGCGGGGCCTGGTGCTGACCTTCTGTGCCCCACGGTCCACTGCACACGCCACTATGCTACGCATGGGAGAGCTGAGCCATCCACTGAGGAATCGGTCCCAATCATCACTTTCTCTTTGGCAAACATTGCTAGCTCTTACCCAGTGTTCATTCCCTCTTTCTCCCTTGCAAAGTGAACTTGCTTTTGTTGAATTCAGCAAGGCAATGATAATTGACCTGTCAGCCAGGAATCCCATTCCCTCTGAACACTTTCTCTTTTTCTCAGCCTACCTTGAAGGTAGAGGCAATCCAATTCTAGCCAATTACAATTAGCGGGATATCTGTTTTGTTGGAAAGCTTTTCCTTCCTTGACAAGAAAGGACAGAGAGGACCGGCCCCATTCCTTCCTTTCTTGGCCAAGAGTATGATGCCTGAAGAGGCAGAAATGAGTTTTTGATCCTGTAGGAAGAGGACAAAACAGCCAGGTTAAACCAAAGCAGAGACACAGAAAGAATGTGGGTTCTTTGAACCCTGCACCAAGCCTGAGTTCCTCCGCCAATAGCTCATGCTGTTAAAGGCAATTATACGCATTTATTGCATGACACACCATTACTTGTCTCCAAAAGCCCCATGAAGGGAGGTCCTGTCTGAGAATGGAGTAAGTCAGGCTAAGAGATGGAGAGAAACCAAGTCCTATGACACTGAGTCTGTGGAGTTAGCCATTGCTGAATCTTAGCTTTTTACAAGAGCTACCACAAGATCCTTATCTTTAAAATCATGTGTCTGACTGGTCTAATATCTTTTAAATTAGTCCTGACTGGTCTAATATCCTTTGTAATGGGCAAACAGCACATGCTCTATGAACTGAAATCCAACACTGGATGCTTCTGAATGGTGTCATATTGGGCCCCTATAAAATTGCTGCTAATGAATTCCAGTATGGAGTGGCTCAACAGAGAAATTCAGCGCCTACTTGGTTTTTTTTGTTGTTGTTGTTGTTTGTTTGTTTGTTTTTGAGACAGAGTCTCGCTCTGTCGCCCAGGCTGGAGTGCAGTGGCGCGATCTCCACTCACTGCAAGCTCCACCTCCCGGGTTCATGCCATTCTCCTACCTCAGCCTCCCATGTAGCTGGGACTACAGGCGCCCGCCACCGTGCCCAGCTAATTTTTTGTATTTTTAGTGGAGACGGGGTTTCTTCGTGTTAGCCAGGATGGTCTCGATCTCCTGACCTCGTGATCCACCCGTCTCTGCCTCCCAAAGTGCTGGGATTCCAGGCGTGAGCCACCGTGCCTGGCCACCTACTTGGTTTTAAATGTACAAATTCCAGGTTTCTAGAACGTAAGCATATTTCCCTCTCTCTGGTTATGATAAAGCCTAGAATTTCGCTGTCATCAATCTCGGCGGTTGTGCACAAGTCCTCACGTTCAGCTTTCTGTTTGTGAAGCTTTCTTTCAGTTCCAACTTCTCTCTCAGCCCACATTTCCCCTTGGCCTCATTTTTCTTGTGTTAACTTACTTAATCTAGGAATATATCTTGTCAGCATCTTGGTAAGTCTTCTTTTTGGAACTAGACAGCATATGAGTAATTAATAAGTAAGCATTCAAATGCTTATTGTGCAAAGTAGTAAAGACATCCCCAATTTAGCTAGGAAGGACTACTTCTATACATTACATCCAGCTTTGTCACTGGCAAACGTAGCCTTTATTCTCTAACATTTATTTCATCTTGTGCGTTCAGTCACTTTGTCTCTGTCTTTCTTTGTCCATCTCACTCTAGGGTATGATTTATAATTTGTAGATGTAAGTCAGAATACTTGCTGTTACATGAGGCAGAAAACCTCACTGAAACTAACTCACAGATGCACACGCACACAGTCACAGACACATAATTTTAAAGATAAGGATCTTGTGGTAGCTCTTGTAAAAAGCTAAGATTCAGCAATGGCTAACTCCACAGACTCAATGTCATAGGACTTGGTTTCTCTCCATCTCTTAGCCTGACTTACTCCATTCTCAGACAGGACCTCCCTTCATGGGGGCAAGATGGCAGTCAGCAATGGAGAGAAGCAAAGTATACTAGTGGTTGCCTGGACTGAGGGTGGCACTGAAGATTAACTCTAAAGGGGCATGAGAGATCTTATTGGGGTGATGGAGATTTTAAGACTGAAGTCATGGTGATGACTGCACAACTCTGCAAAGTGACTAAACATCACTGAATTGTACACGTAATGCGTGAATTTTATGGTGCATAAATCATACTTCAATAAAGTTGTTTACATGACAAAAAGAGGCTGGGTGCAGTGGCTCATGTCTGTAATCCTGGTGCTTTGGGAGTCTGAGAAGTGAGGATCACCTGAGGACAAGAGTTTGAGACCAACCTGGGCAACATAGCAAGACCCTGTCTCTACAAAAAAAAATTTAAAAATATGTTAGCATGGCATGGTGGCATGTGTCTTTAGTTTCAGCTATTCAGAAGGTTGAGACAAGAGGACTGCTTGGGCCCAGGAAGTTGAGTCTGCCGTGAGCTGTGATTGTGCCACTGCATTCCAGCCTAGGCAACAGTAAGGCCTAGTCTCAAAAACAAATGAATACATACATACACATATACGTACATAAATAACAACAACAGCAACAAAAAGATAACTTCCAGCAGTTGGAAGCATCAACATTTCCAATGGAAAGAGTATGCTTCTCCCTCAACAGAGCCAGTAGAAGCCCCAGGATGAGTCTGTTGGCTCTGATTGGTCTGATTTACGTTACACGCCCATGTTGGAACCAATCACTTTGGTGAGGAAGATGGATGCTTTGATTGGACAGGCGTGGGTCATATGCCTTCCTGCAGCCAAGATGGAAGTCAGTTGCACTTGACTTACATTGGCAGAGAATTACAAAGAAATAATTCCCCCGGAAAAATCCATGTGCTGCTATGAGAAAAAGGGAAAATAGATTTTAAGTAGGTCAGGCAACACTATCCACACACCAATGCACCTTCCATTCACATGAGAACACAACCCTTGGCCCCCAGAAACCTCTTCCCTTTAAATCCCATCCTACTATGTTAGGATGTTAGACGAGGCTCCTGTGCATGCTGGTTAGACCTGCATTGATTCTAGAGCCCAGGCACCTGGATTGAAAGCCCTGCTTCACCACTTCTATCGGCGTAAGGGCAGTAATAAGACTTACCCCAAAGGGTGGTTCTGAGAATTAAATGAGTTAGCACATGAGTCCTTAGAACAACGTCTGGGGCATAGTGAGCTCCTCGGGGGTAGCTGCTATTATTCTGGTGTCGTGCAGGATAGGTTGAATTCTATGAATAAACGGGAAACTGTTTGCCAGTTTTAGGGGCTGTGCTGGAAACTCTTCATTGAGCCTCCCCACTCCACCTCGATCCACTCTGCCTTTCTCGGAGCCTTGGGGAGATGACTCTCACAGATGCACCATTTGCACGCCCTCTCACACTGGCTTGGAGTCAAGTAGGAGATCAGAGGGTTGGAGGAGAGAGGTCAGGGTGCCTTTCCCAGCTCCCCCTTTTCTTGGTGCTGTGCCTCTGGTGGTGGCCACTTCCCTCTGCATCTCTCCCTCCCTCCTGCTTGACCCCTCTCCTGAGGCCCCACTCTCACTGGGCTCTAGAAACACCAGTCTCCCTGCCTCTTCAACCTCGCTCTGCTGTTGGTCCCTGGGTACCTTGAAACACCTTGTTTGTTCCTTCAGCCCTGCCCATGACTCAGTCAATAGACCCTTCATTTGACCACCCTGGGTAAATTCTGTTTCTTGCTAGGATGCTGTCCCACACTGGAATGTCTTCTGGTTATGCTTACCCTATGTTAAGGCATCTTTAGGTCGCCTGTAATAGCCTCACACACCTATGACTGTTGCTCAGAGGAAACCAGGCAGCCCCGTGCATGTGCCAGATTCTTACTGCAGGCAGGTGTGAATCTCCCTGCACACCTGAGCCCCAAGACTGGTAGGGGGCTTGCTGGCCAGGGCATCTGCCCGTCTAAGCTCAGGCCCCCAGGAAGTCAATGGTGGATTTGTTCCATGAAATGGGGTATGACAAGCCACTGCAGAGGACTCTGGCAGATATGGAAAGACAGGAAAATTTAGTGCAAAAAGGAAAGACTTTCAAGAAATGCAAGATCCATCAGCAATAAACATGGGCCTAGCACCTATCTCTTGCTTTTAAGCCCATACTAATGTTTGGGATGGATTTCTAGCCAGGGAAAATGTGGCAGATATATCATGATGCATATACTAATTTAGGCTCATATATGAGGGTCTCCAAATTAGGAACAAGTGAGGAACCAAAACGCGTGCACAACAGGACTGAAGCTTCCGTGGCAGCGCGCCTCAATGAAACAAGCCACAGTTTCAAGGCACTGTCAATGGCAGCCTTAGGTTTTGGGTGAGAACCACCACTGAACAGGACACATGTCCATCCCAAGCCTGAAACTTGAGAACAAAAACCATGACCCAGGCAATCATTTTGAGTGACAACTGTGGAGTCTTTCATTCAAATGAAATGGAAGTAATGATGGGTTACAACGCCTGGGACTTTACTCTCTGCCAAATGCCTGTGTTACCTCCTGCTGTACCCAGTTAAATAGCCCTAGTTAAGCATGAATGCTGAAGCGTGAACCATCTGGATCATCAAAACAAGATATGCAACCTGTGAAGCCTCAGTTTTCTCAGCTGTAAAATGGGAATGATCACAGAACTTCCTCTGATTTGGCATCAATGTTAACACAGTAAACACTGCATGTTTTCATAGTAAACACTGTATCGACCTTTTCATAGTAAACATTGTATTAATGTTTAATAACAAGTTTTTAAAAACGTTGTATTGAGTTTAATGCTCAGTCCAATAGTATTAAACTCATCATTTTAAGCATCAATGAGATAATCTGTGTAAAGTGTAAAGTGAATGAGATAATCTGTGTAATGTGCTTAAGACAGTGTCTGGAATTTAAGAAGGCTTAATAAACAAGAGTTACCATCAACTTCATTATCACCATCCTCATCTCATTATCATCATTGTCATCTCATTATCATCTTTGTCACTGTCATAAAAAGTAATCCCAGCACTTTGGGAGGCCGAGATGGGCAGATCACAAGGTCAGGAGATCGAGACCATCCCAGCTAACACGGTGAAACCTCATCTCTACTAAAAAAACAAACAACAAAAAAAACTAGCTGGGCGAGGTGGCGGGTGCCTGTAGTCCCAGCTACTTGGGAGGCTGTTGCAAGAGAATGGCACGAACCCGGGAGGCGGAGCTTGCAGTGAGCGAGCCGAGATTGCGCCACTGCACTCCAGCCTGGGCGACAGAGCGAGACTCCGTCTCAAAAT
>NC_045443.1:125978804-126052939 GCF_002776525.5 Piliocolobus tephrosceles | reverse complement strand
AAAAAAAAAAAAAAAAAAAAAAAAAAAAAAAAAAAGTAAATGCCTTCCTAGACTTACCAGTATTCCAATTAAGTAAAATCAGCAAATAACCACCATCCACTCACACCTTCTCAGGACACTGAAATGTCCCCCATAGAACCTGGAGGGAACAGGAGCTTGCAAAGCACATCCCTGCAGTGTTTTTCTAAGTCATTCCTAATGAACTGAGGGAGTTCTCTAGAGTCTCAGGGGCTAGTTCAGTTCCTCAACGCCTCTCTTTATGCCCTTGGTGTGCCTGCCTCTAAGCTGCTGCACCAACTTTGAGAAAGGACTCCCTGACTCTCAGTCGCCCCCTTTGTGGAATGGGCTGGCAGTGCCTGTCTTGGATGTGAGATAAAAAACATAAGCAGTTACCTAAAAACAGTGAGCAGAAAACATGCTCTGTATTTCATACCTTGTGGGGAGACAAGATGCTTTCCAACCAATGGATGCTCCTCCAAGGCCAGAAGTGAAATTTCTTCTTCAAGGGCATCTGGGCATATCTTACACCTTCATGCCAACCCTCCTTTGCTAAGTCAAGGATGGTCATCACTTAACAGTGAACCTTTCCAGAGTGATGACTACTTATCAGGAACTGGAGAGATTAATTAACCCTTTCACCAAGCCCAGGAGGACCTTGTTATCATCTTCACTACTTTAGAAATGGAGAAACAAAGACCTAGAAAGTTTAAGGAAGTAAACTGCCCAAGACTGACTGTCTGGACCTTTTCGGAGCTAGAGTGGATCCAAGAACGTTTGTTTGGTCCCAGAGGTGGCAGTCATAACCACTGCACTACCTTGCTTCACATCTGGCTCCCTGACACTCAAACCAAACGGACATCACTTCTGGCTGTAGGGCAGAGCAGAAGGGACAAATTAGTCCTGAGGTGCATGCTGCTATGCAGACTGTGGCCTTCATAAAAGCTCCTAGTTAGTGGAGATGAACTATGCCCCCTGTCCATTTGCCAAGTGGGGCACCCTGGCTGGTGCGTGGGTCTTCCTGAAAGATGGGGTATTGTCTCCTTCTTGGTCTGCACAGAAGCATCAGCTTTTTCTATTTCACACAAAGTTGCCATGTATAAAGCCAGAGCTCTGATAATGTCCTTTATTATGTGACCTCTTTCATCTCCAAAGTTCGGCGGACGGCAGCTAGCACGGTCTAGACCAGCTGCCACTGTCTAATAGAAACAGAATGCAAGCCTCAAACATGGGCTAAATATAATACTACATTTCCTAGTAACCACATTAAAAAAAGTAAATTAGAAGTAGACGAAATTAATTTTAATAACATTTTATTAAACCCAATATAACAAAAATATTATCATTTGAACATGTAATCACTACGTAAATTATTCATGTGTTTTTGTTTTTGTTTTGTTTTGTTTACTTTTTTTCATACTATGCTTTCAAAATCTGGTATTTCATACTTGCAGCTCATCTCAATTTGGACTAGCCTCATTTCAAGGGTTCACAAGTACACTTGGCTACTGCACTGGACAGGGCAGTTTTAGATTCACTGGGAAATGGCCACTCCAGCGGACTCCTGGTCTCTGTGAGCTTGCTAGGGGCAGTGCCAGAGCCAGGGAATCACTAACCCAACCTGGAGCCCAGCAGATGGGACTGTTGAGTATGCACACCTCACTATTGTTTTCCAACCCTTTGGGGTGGAGAGTAGCACTGTCACCTAGATGAAGCTGCCACAAACACCTCACCAGAAAGCTATTTTTCTCTCCGGAAGGTGATCATTTTGCATAATGAGCATAGAACACAACGCTCAAGTATTTAGCATCTGGAGGAAACGCGACTTCAGGACTGTGCTTCAAGAACAGACCCCTCTCTGGACGTGTTCTGGAAACGGATCAACCTCTTATCAAAACCCCTAGTGATCCAGACCTGGCCTTCCCCTCCAAGCTCCTGCCTTGAACCACTTCCTTGCCTTCCCTAAGCCCCTGTCACAATGGCTGCCTTTCCTTCTGGCCCAGGGCTTCATTTTCTCCTACTTCAGGGCCTTTGCATGTTCTAGTTTCACATTCCAGAATGCTCTTCCCATGGCTGGCTCCATCTTTTCATTCTGGCCCCAGCTCAGTCATCACCTCTGCAGAAAGCCCTTCAAGAACATCAAAGCCAAGCTGCTCCCCAGGTCCTCAGTCCCATGTCACCCATGTGACTTACTTCTGCACACATTTCTGAATTCATGTGATTGCTTAAGCACTTGCTTATTTTTGGCCTCTGTCCACAGGAATGTCCTGTAGGACCCTGCCTTTCCGACTCAGGACTCTTTTTCCCCAGTATGTAACTCTGCATGCAGCACATAAGAGGTAATTATGACATGCATGTTAATTAAGTAAATAAAGCTGGAAGGGTTCTTGCAACACTTCTAGTGCCACCCCCAAATTTCATAGGTGAGGATTCTGAAACTCAGAAGGAGGAACTGGCTTGACCACTCAAGGGCACCAAAAGGGTCCTCCCACTATCTTCCCTGCTGCCTGCCTGAGGCTGGGCACGTTTCCATCTCCTAAGACTCAAACTTACTGAACAGGGCGGGAGACAAGGGCCATTTCCATGCCCTGCTTTCTGAGAGGTCAGATGGCCACCGGAGATTCAGAGAACCATCAAAGAGTTCTGTGGTCGGGGGTTATAAGAAGCTGTGTCCAACTGAGGAGCCAGAAGGTCATTAAGGGTGGCTGCATGCTCCGGTGACGCACATTTTTTTAAAACCCCATCCTGCAGGAGCAGCTAAGGAAAGTCAGCAAGTTTGCAGGATGCAGTTGTCCATGCTGCGGGTAAATGGCACTAACAGTCTGAATCAAACAGCCTGAACAGTTCCCTCAAATGCTGGAAAAAGGGGGCGGGGGGTAGGGGAGGTAAAAAAGGAAAAGCGAACAGCATAGAGGTCTGGAGTCTGTCGCTGGGAGGAGAGCCGCGGGCAACACCGGGAGCGATGCAGGGCACCTTCTTCCTTCCCGGCCCTGGGCTGGAGGCTGGAGTGGGCGCCTCCTCCTTGCAACACACATCTTGTCTGTGTGAGCCCCGCAAAGGGAAGTGCATTCACAGCGCCTTCCGAAACACCATCTCGGCAACAAAGCGGGCAATGTGTTTAATCGCGGCCCGCGGATCCAGCTGAGTTTACAGCAGTGGGTGGCTTTCAAACCTAACATTGGATCAAAATGAGAAAGTGGCCCTTCCTTTCACCCCGTGACAAGCCTGCGCGTATAAATCACAGCCTTCCCGGGGAGGGCTCCTCGGCACACAATCAACGGGGCAGCCTGGCCACCTCCATCCCCATCTGGACAAAGGGGGCTGGGAGTTTTCAAGGGGCCCAGGAGTTTTTAAAGGCCCCTTGTAAAAACGAAACTCAGACACTATTCGGAGCACAACTGTGGGGGCAGGGAGAGAAGCCATCCTTGGAGATTTGCATTTTATTTGGTTTGAGAGCTCAATGGAAATCACAGTTCCTGCTGGAACGGGTGCTCCAACACCCGCGGCTAAAATCAGAGGGCGAGTAGGCATTTTTAATTTCCAGACATAATATGCTTTCGGGTTCTAAGAAAAGGGAATTCAGAAATGTGCATTTGGTTGGGAGAGAAGTAAAGGGAGGACCATTCTTAAATTAGCGAAGTCAATTAATAGTCAAAATATGCTAATAATAGTAACAATAGCATATCAGAACTATAATAGAACTAATAATAATAATAGTATAATAGTGTAAAATAATATCTAATAGTGTAATGATAATGACAACAGCAGCAACGGGTAACAGCTTCCCTGAGTGCTCACACCAAGCTGGCTAGACGTTCAAGCACTTGAGAATTCCGACGTGTTTCATTGGTTTACAATTTTACATCATAAGCACTTGGCCCATTCTATTTTGCAGTCAGGGCGAAGGGACCCAAAGAACTTGGCTTTGATCAGCCAATCAAGCAACAGCAGAGCTGAGAGAGGATCAGGACAGTGCGGCTCCAGACGGATTCCTGCCCCCAGGGTCCTGTCTCGCTGCTCACAATTGAAACCCTCTTGGTGCTTGTTTCAACTCAGGATGCCCCAGTTCTCCAAGTCCCTCCATCACTGGTTGTTAAGGAACAGAGAGGGGTTGATCTGAGACCGGCAACATAAATGATCCAGGAAAAGCACCAGGGACACCTCGTTGCCCGCAGACGGCTGACGCACTCTCCACTGATGTCCATACCTGGGTTATAGCCGAGGGACTCTCCTGATGGGAGCCGGGGATACTCAGTCCCTCACAGCCCCCTTTCTGAGTGCCACACTCAGAATGCTGCGCATGGCTCTTTGTCAAATCAGAGTGAATCAGAAGCCCTCAGCACATCAGAGTGGGAGGCCTTAGAGGCCACCACCACTGTGTCCCTCAGGAGGCCATGGTAGCTTCAGATGGGGAAGGAACTCTCCGAAGGTCCGCAGACCCCCTTGGTGCAGGCAGAAGGTGACCTCCTTCCGCAACTGCCACCCAGGTCTCTGTCTGTAAACACACAGCCTCGAAATGGTTTCTGAATAGAAATATTTAGGGACAGGGGAGAAAACGGGAGAGTGAGAAGGATGGAGCCACTTTGGAAGAAAAGGACCCCTCTCTTAGACTCCACCAGAAACTTCCTCTGTAGGGTCCAGGCAGGGAATCTGCATGAGTGGAGCTTCGCCCAGCATGGGGCCCATCCGTGTGCCTTGTGTGAGCGACGGTCCCCCGAGGGACGGAAGAGCAAGAGACAGACAGTCATCCAAGAGAAAGACTCTGCGAGCTTAGCTAAGTGTGTGTGACTGAGAATGATGCGGGGGAGGGAGGTGGGGAGAGGGAGGGGAGAGGAAGAGAGGAAAGGAGGAGGAGGAGGAGGAGGAGGAGGAGGGGGGAGTGGGGGGGGGGGGGGAGAGAGAGAGAGAGAGACAGAGAATATCTGATTTTTTAATGTTGCAAACTTGTTCTAATTCACAGTGCCCTAAACGTGGTTATGGGCCAGGTCAGATGCGGGATCCTGAACCTTTACTCTGCAATTTCTGCTTTAAGACTTAGTTACTTCATTCCCTGTCCTCCAGCCATGAGGTATCTAACTTAGCTCCTGCTTTCTCTTCAAGGCAGAGCTTGATGTCCCCTCCTCCATGAAGCACCCCCAGAGCCTTCCAGGAAGGGCTGCTTCCTCCTCTCTGACCGAGGTTTTCCTGGTTGTAGTTATTGGAATATGCAGATATCCAGCTGCCCCACCACGCTGAGAGGAAATCTTAAAGTAAAGGACTCCATCTTTTTTTTTTAGACAGAGTCTTGCTCTGTTGCCCAGACTGGAGTGCAGTGGTGTGATCTCAGCTCACTGCACCCTCTGCCTCCTGGGTTCAAGCTATCTTCTTGCCTCAGCCTCCTGAGTAGCTGGGACTACAGGCAGGCATGTGCCACTATGCCCAGCTAATTTTTTTATTTTTAGTAGAGACAGGGCTTCATTATGTTGGCCAAGCTGGTCTCAAACTCCTGACCTCGTGATCCCCCCCCTTGGCCTCCCAAAGTGTTGGGATTACAGGCGTGAGCCACTGCACCTGGCCAGGAGCCCCATCTTATTCTCCATCCTTGTCTCCCCAGTGCATGGCAGAGTGTCTGACACATACTGGGTGCACCCGCACTGACTCTGTTAGCTTTACTGTGATCGGGTCAAAGGCTGGAACAATACGGGCACTTTACCGAAGCCTGTTACACAGATTGTGCAGGAAGGCCTCATGTTCCAGTGATTATCCCTGGAAATTGAAAAGTAGGAAGAATCCGCTTCAAACAGGAAGTAAAATGTCATTGTACGTCGTTGAAGTGGAGTGGGGAAAGGAGGCTTTGATTGGGACTTTCTTTTGAAAAGTGACAGTTATGAACATAATTGCATTTGATCTGCCTTTTAACAAAATATGAGTTTTAATTAAAACCATGTGCTCACTTTTAGAATAGAGTGACAAAATTGTTACTTCCAGTGAAAAAATGGCAACTTGACTTTTTCCTACAAAATGGAGTGATAGTACTATCAATAAATCTATTTATAGTTGACTTTCGCAGCTCAATCGTAAAGAAGGCCATCTTTTTTCTTTTTCCTGGCAAAGGCTTAGAATGTTTCCTCAATTTTGCTCAGGCCCTCTCTTAGTCTTTTGATATTTAATTCATGTTCTTTTTATTTTCACTTCTTCATTTGAAAGCTGGTGGAAGTCCACTAGACGTTCACTTTGCCGTATTTTCAGAGGCTTTGTGGTTGGACCAGCTCACCAAAAAGTCACTTTCATGAACTTCAGGAAATCCGATGTCTTTTGCAAGACTTGCAAACTCACTTCATAAAACACTTTACTGTTTTGCATTTTATGGGTTTAGCATTCCTAACCTGAAAAGTCTGAAATCTGAAATTCTCCAAAATATAAAACTTTTTGAGCACCGACATGATATTCAAAGGTCATGTTCAAAGGAAATCCTTATCGGAGCATTTAGGATTTTGGATTTTCACATCAGGATGTTCAACTGGTATTACATGCAGATATTCCCAAATGTGAAAAAAAAAAATCCGAAATCTGAAACGCTTCTGGTCCCAGGCATTTTGGATAAGGTATACTCAACCTGTAGTGGCGGATACTTCTAGTCCCCCAAATTAGAGAATGAACAAGAAAGACTCTCATCATATGAAAGCTGCAACCACTAGCTAGCTTTTTAGCAACTCACACCATTAATGAATCTTCGCTTGAGATGAAAACATCTACCTTTTAACACAATCTCACAACGGGTAATTAGATAACAGGTATCTGGCTACTGAGAGACCTTCTAACAAGATGCAAAAGCCCAGGGGTGGTGGGGCACTCCCTCCCCCTGCACAGTTCCAGACCATACTGACTCTCCTGCTTGGAGTTTCCAGCACCGTTTGTTCACTGTCTATTGTGAGGTTTTTATATTTTGCCTTTGGGAAAGGCACCAGGAGAGGTTTTGAGCTGAGGTCACAACTGATGCTCTCCTAACCAACCTGGTCATTTCACAAGTAAGAAAGTGGAGTGTGACTGGAGACAGCAGCTGCCCAGTGAGTGAATGAGATCTAAAAAGAATCTTCCTCTCCTGGAGAAATCCAGGGTGGCCTGAACTCCAAGTCCCCCAACCTGCTTGTTCCTAGCTCTCTCTAGCAGGCTGTTCATCTGCACTCCTGCTCTGATGAATGAATTCCACAAGACTCACGCCTGCTGAAATGACACAGTGTTGGAGTTGCAAACCTTTCTGTGATTCACATTTGTTTCCTAATGGGGAGAAAAGCAGCCTCCCTTCTTAAGGAAACTCCTTAGAAGAAAGAGCTTATCAATGGGAAGAAAGAGCTTATCAACGGGCCCCAAGTCCTCAGAACGAACACACATCAAGCATCCTTTACGGAAGTGTATTTTGGAAAGTTAAGAGCCCAGGAATTAAAAGCACATGGCCTCCATCTCCTCCCACAGGCACAGTGGTATTAAAAAAAAAAAAAAAAATTAAAAGAAAGAGGAGTTTGGAGAAATATGTTTCAGTTTGTGTAGAGCCTCAAACGCTTGAAAACAGTTCAAGATGTCACCCATGATCCCAGCAATCACTGTGTACTCTTTTCCCAATTACAAACTATTTCAAGACCACCAATGGAGACATTTGTTATATGGGGAAGTCCTGACTTCAAAAGGTCTGTTCTTGCTGAGGCTAATGCGATGGCAGGGGCCAGGCAGGCACTTCTGATCTCGCTGGTGCCCACAAATTTGAGATTCCCCACGTAGAAGAAAAGACATCCTTGGCGCTTCTGGCCAACATGTGGAAAACTGCACACAGAGGTCCTCAGAGCCTTTCAAGTATCCGCCCATCCTCCCCTCCTGATAAACCCCCAAGAATTTCAGTTGCATCCACCCACCATCTCTCTGTTTTGTAGCAACACAGGTTTGAAGCCAGATGGAAATTCTTGGGCCACCTAGGTCAATCCTCTAGGTTACAGATCAGGGAACTCAGGCACACAGAGTAGGTGAATTCCTCGGAGCAATGAGCATCGAACTCAAGCATTATGATCTAACAGTGAGCACAATCGGCCTTCCCCCTGCCCAGCTCCTGCATCATGAGCTTCATAAACACAAACACTGTCTTCTTTCTGGGTGTCCAATGCCTTAAGCAATGCTAAACACATAGTAGGAGCTCATGACCTGTGTGCTGAGTCAGTGAATGAGAAATATGGTCAGCACAGAGACACTCTATGAGACACAGTCTCAGCTTGCAAGCAAATAGAAACAACTTTAGCTCATGCATGTAGGAAAAGACCTCACTGGTACGCTCCAGCAAGGCTAGAGGGCACCTGGAGAACTGGTGGGGAAGTTGACGAAGCAGGCATGGATGGACAGGCATCAGGGTGGCTCCTAAGTTCGAAAGCTTCCCTTATGGAGAATTCATTCATTCCAACAGCCTTGCTCAAAATTCAAACTACAGGAAGAGAGTGTCTGATGGACTTTTCCCTTCACCATTCACCATGGCCAAGTTATTCCACTTCCAACAATTTGGGCTGAGATACATCCCCTGTGTCGGAATGATGGGAAGGGTCAATTCCTCTAGACCGTAGGGAGCAAGAATGGGAGACAAGTGGTTCCCAGAGGAACTGGGGGTGCCCTTATCAGCAGGCATGAGGGGACATTTATGTGCAAATTAATTAAAACTAAATAAAGTTAAGCATTCAGTTCCTGAGTCTTACTAGCTACATTTCAGGGGTTCAATGTCCACATGTGACTCATGGCTTCCCTGTGGATAGCACAGTCACAGGATATTTCCATCACCATCTAAATTCTGTTGGACAGAATTGCTCCAATCAAATCCAGGTTCCTCCTATTGTTCTCCCTATATTGCCCTGGAGTGTGTGTGTGTGTGTGTGTGTGTGTGTGTGTGTGTGTGTGTCTGTTCTTTATCAATCTACCATTGTTGCTGTATACTCACTCACTTCGCATTGGATTCTTCTGTTAGACTGTGAGAACTATTAGATGATGGAGCTGCAAGAGCAGTCACAACGCTGGTTTCGTTAGTGTCGCCTGTCTGGTGCTGGGCAGATCATCACCATAGATCAGAAACAATAAATACCTGTGGAACAAAATGCACACACAACCCCCACACCCACCACCATGATTGTCATTCTACCTGCAACTTAACAGAATTTAAATTTAAAATTTAAAAAATTAAAACATCCTTCATCACCCGTCCTCCTGGCTTCTAAATTAATATTTTGCCTTCCCTGCTATAAAACTTCACTCTCATTAGCATGCTTCAAATTAGTTTTATCCTGCTATAAAGACTAATTAGCCACTATCTTTAAATTAGCGCCAATCAAGTTTCTGTCGAACGGCATCTACTTGATGAGGAACACCAACGTGACCCCCAAGAAAAGACATAAAGTGTTGTTTAGGTGTCTGAGGTTCATCTAGATGCCACACTCACAGTGTCTGAGGCTGCATGTCATCAAGGGATTTCTCAGAATGAAAACACCCTCAGAGAACACAAACAGAAGTAATAATCTTTGTGTTTGTTTGATTTTAGAACAGGGTCAGGGAATGGAAGTGGCTGTTTTTTTTTCATGTCACTATAGCAAATAATAACAAGCGGAAAGTCTTAGAAGCTCCTCAAAAAGGCAAATAACATAGTTTGGCTGTGTCCCCACCCAAATCTCACCTTGAATATAGTATAATCCCCACATGTCAAGGGCGGGGTCAGGTGGAGATAAATGAATCATGGAGGCAGTTGCCCCCATGCTGTTCTCATGGTAGAGAGGAAGTCTTGTGAGATCTGATGGTTTTATAAAGGAGGGTTCCCCTGCACATGCTCTCCCTTGTCTTGTGCCATGTAAGATGTCCCTTGGTCTTCCACCATGATTGTGAGGCCTCCCCAGCCATGTGGAACTATGAAGTAATTAAACCTCTTTCCTTTATAAAGTACCCAGTGTCAGGTATGTCTTTATTAGCAGCGGGAGAACACACTCATACAGCAAAGCAGGTATCATGACAAAGCGAGTAGCAGGTAAGTCCTGGGCTCCACTACTTCATGACCTTTTGTGACCTTGAGCTAGTTCTGAAGCCACGCAGAACCACCGTTTTCTCATCTGTAAGATGGAATACTATTACCTCTCTTGCTGCTGGGAGCACTGAATGGGCTGATGTGCAGTAAAGTGTCTAGCAAGGCGTCTGACACACGCAAGCACTTTACACTGGTTTGCTATAATACTACCATTTGTGTGACTGGGACCAGGGTGAGCATCCTCTTCCCATTTTGGTTAGCAGAGCATAGAAAGCAAATTCAGTTCACATGAGTATATGGCCAGGGTTTCCTCCACATATCTTGGAAGCCTGTGTGCACAATTCAAATTTTGTGTATGTTTTTTTCCCTGATGTTTTTCAGGCCTACATATTGTCTGGGTAAGAGACATCATCCCACTCTATTAGCTTTGAGTGTCACATGGAACTCTCCAAGGTCTCACCCTAAAGGCACACGCTCTTACCAGGGGACCCCATGGTTGGTTCAAGGCCCTATTCCCGTGTCCTGTGTGGCCAAGACACTTAGCTCCTAAAACTACCACACCATGTACTGGTTCTATAGGAAGTTCAGGCACACATGCCCTAGACACACACACACACACACACACACACACACACACACACACACACACAAATTTTAAAAGTGGTCATGGCATCTTCTGATAACTACTTCATAGAATTTGCTACTGCTATTTTTAGTGAAAAATCAAACTCTGACATTAGAACACATAAAATACACTTAGCTTGGTTTGGCTTCACAGTTCATAAATTTAGAAAGCAGTCCAATCCATGGGTTCTTACCAATTTTTTAGCAGGATAAGCAAGTATTAAAGATTTAGTGTCCCGCTGTGCATATGTAGGAATCTTTCTTTCTCTACAAAGGAGACTTTGTAAACCTACTTTTCCTGAGTAGCCACGGCCGGAGGCCACTCCTTTCCCTCCTGCACTCCCTGTGAAACCTTCTCCAGAAAGTGGAGACTGACTGTTCCACCCTGGGCCTCTCCGCCCAGGGCCTCTCCGCTCAGGGCCCTGCAGCTCCAGCCCCAGAGTTGCTGGGGATTCAAACCTCGACTGGCTCATGGGGTCCTCCCCACAGACTGAATGACTCACTGCAGAGATGAGACTCTGAGAAGGAACAATGATGCCAACGCAAAAGCCCAGGGACCAAGGACACTCGTGGCCCCTGGGCAGGGTGGAGTCCTGTGTCCCATTCACGGTGTCGGAAATTCTACAGGCAGAACTGGAGAGAAACCCAGTCCAGGGCTGGGGATGTGTGTGTGCTCTGCTGTGGACTGAGGGGAGGCCTCTGGGGTGGGTGTGGTAGGGTGGGACATTTCTCTGTTATCTCCAAGAACAGAAGTAGTGACCAGAAGCCCAGGACTGTGCTGGTCTTACCCTTGGCTTAAAGAAGGGGTATATTTGCATCTTTGGGCTCCTCCTTTTCCTTTTCTGTTTTTTTTTTTGTTTGTTTTTTTTGAGATGGAGTTTCGCTCTGTTGCCCAGGCTGGAGTGCAGTGGCACGATCTCGGCTCACTGCAACCTCCGTCTTCCAGGTTCAAGAGATTCTCCTGCCTCAACCTCCTGAGTAGCTGGGATTACAAGCACATGCCACCACTCCTCGCTAATTTTTGTATTTTTAGTGGAGACAGGGTTTCACCATGTTGGTCAGGCTGGTCTCAAACTCCTGACCTTGTGATCTGCCTGCCTCGGCCTCCCAAAGTGCTGAGATTACAAGCGTGAGCCACCGTGCCTGGCCTGGGCTCCCTCTTAATTTAGCAATCTGACTGCATTCGAACAGAAGCCACTCATGGGCATTTTGGATGATGGCGCTGGGGGGTCTCCTGGGGTGCTCTCCATCAACTCCCTTAGTCCTGTTAGTGAGAAAGTGGCAGGACAGAAAGGCTGCAAACCTAAGCCAGGCATAGGACAGGATGACAGCCAGGAGGACAGTAAGGTCTCCGAGTTTGGTGAGCCACAGGTCTGAACTTTTCTTCCCAAAGCAACCCAATACCTCTTCTCCATTTAAATACATTCAGATAGGACGCATGGACTCCAGACCTACTCTATTCAAGACAGAAACAGACAGACATGCTGTAATTCTGTATTTAACTTAATGGGTCTTTTTAGTATAATGTTTGCAGACATTTAAGATGTATGTGTGTGTCTCTCCGTGTGTGTATGTGTGTGAGAGAGCGAGAAATAGAAAACTACACATGACTTTAAATATAAATGAGATTTTCGTCTCCCATATTTATCTTGGGCAAGTTGTGGGATCCATCTCTACTTAAGGTAGAAATAAGTACATTTTTAGCGGGAAAACAAAAGCAGCCTTGTGAGAAAGTCCTACCCCCAGAGCTGACAAGTGCAAGACTCATTGCAAGGCCAGGCATGGCGTGAGGTCTCCAGAGCGGGCAGAAGGCTGCAACATTAATACACGGTTCATTACAACCAAATTAGAGGCTGGTTACTCAGTGCTCTAGAAATACGGGTTGGTCAGCAGCAAACTGATTTTCCCATGAAAGCAGGAAGTGTCCTGTTCAACCCTGGAAAATCCGTAATTATGGTTGCTGAACCTATTTACATGCAGAGCCCCCTACCTCTGGCTTTCTGTTTTAACTCTAGCGTCTGGGTGTAAAACATCCCTTCTGGGGAGCTATTGCTGCTCCAAGAGTCGTTTATTTCCTCCCAACTGAGAAGACAAGAAAGTAACCTAGTTTTAATACTATGTTTCTGCAGGTGGGTATACCATGGAGTCAATGCATTTCACTGATGCGGATCCAGCTCTTTAGGAGACAGAGAACAGGGTAGGTTAGTGTGGCAGACCCTATGCATCCAGCCATCCTTCTTCCCAGGGATTTGCAGCTGAAGGCTGAGGCACAGGGTCTGGGTTTTCACCCACTCAGTGAGGCTCAGATCCCTGGCTTCTGACAAAGTCAGCTTCCTGGACTGCTTACTTATTCCAGTCTTCAAAGGTGCGTTTTCCCTACAACCTGGCCCCCAAACACAAGCTAAATATTTCTCCTGGAGTTGAGAAAGGATCCGACCGTCCAAACCCTAAGGGTGTTCAAGGGTAATTCATTTCTTCCATTGTTCCTCGGACACATGTTTGGTGAGCTCCTGCTTCATACCTGGCTTTGCTCCAGATGCTCAAGATAAAGCAGAGATCAACAATGACAAGACACCTCACCGCACAGACATGACCTGCTTGCGGCAGGGAAAGATAAATAATAAAATGTACCGTGACAGGATGGCAACAAGGCAGGAAGGGGTAAAGAGTGCCAGGAGGCTGCAATTTTATGTAGGGCACCCAGGGGCAGCCTCACTAAGCACGTGGCATTTAAGTAAAACTCCAAAGGAGGCAGAGCTATAAACCACGCAGATGTGGGAGGGGAGTGCTTTGCAGACAAGGACAGGGGTGTGCAAAGGCCCTGAGGTGGGACCTCGCCTGAGCGTCTCAGGGACAGCAAGGAGGACAGTGTGGAGGAAGGGAGGGGATAGGGGAAGAGGGTCAGGGGAGGTGCCTGGGGGATGGGGAGGTATGGAGAGAGGTTACAAAGCATGCTTTGCAGATGATTGGGGCTTTTAATCTGAATAAGGTGGGAGCCATGGAGGGTGTCAAGCAGAGGGGTGATGCTGACTGACTTAGGATTTAAGAGGATCTCTGTGGTTGAGGGCAGAGCTTATGGGAGCCAGTGAAACAGGAAAATCCGTGTGGAGGCTCTTGCACTGGTCCAGCTGAGAACACCTAGATGATTATCCTGAGGCCCGTGTGCCAGCTTTGAAACTCAGCTTCCTATAAAAAGCAACTTCACTGTGCATCCTACCAATACAGATGGCAGCCCCACTGCAGCCAGAGGGACCTCCTCAGGCACAAACTCAAGCAAGCTGAACTCTGTACAGAGATCCCTTCCCTCCCGAAGCTCCCTCCGTGGTCTGGGACCCCTCACCTAGCCCTGCTTATCCTCTTGGTGGCCCCCAGTGCCCCTGTGAAAATGGAGGCCTCTCTATTTTTCAACCCTAGGATTGTTTCTTCTTTGGCTTCTGTGGGCTTAAAATGGAGTACCTCAAGAGGGTTTTCTCTTCTTCCTATAAAGTTCATGTCTTTGAACTGCAGCGGGAGAGATGTAGAATCATTGTAAAGAAAGCATTTTCCCAAACCGGATGGTTTCCCCACTGGAAGGTTTGCCCACATTGCCTCCAGAGGGGTGTGCAGTGATTCTCTCCGGGAGCGGAAGTTGGAAGAGGCTCTAGTCCCCTGAACTGGATGATTTGTTTTCATGTTTCGGGTAAGCTGGGTTTTAGGCTACCCGGTGATAATGCCTGTGGAAGAGGGAGTGATGGCGTGGAGGGTAGGGATCCCACTCGGAAGAGGCTCTAGTCCCCTGACCTGGATGATTTGTTTTCAGGTTGGCTGCCCAGTGATAATGCCTGTGGAAGAGGGAGTGACGGCGTGGAGGGCAGGGATCCCACCCACACCCAACAATCCCCAACTCGTATGAATGGCTCACCTCTTCCTCAGGCCTATAGCTCCGGTCTCAGGGTTCTGCAGATGCACATATCACGTCATGTCTGCAGGTAAAGTGCAAACCACAGAAAGACAAATGACTCCTGACAATTCCCTTAAATTGTCTAAGAAGGTCAGGAAAGTTCCATTTCTTCCTGAATCCTCTTTCTATTCTTGGTGGAATCCCAGAGAAAGCTGTGGGTTTGAATTTAGACACCCTGTTGTGGAAGAGAAGGAGAGAGGAGAGGTGGGGGGAGGGAGTGACAAAAAGAGAGAGAAGAAAGGAAGGAAAGAAGCAAAGAAAGAAGGAAAAGAAAAAAGGAAGGAAGGGAGAAAGAAAAGAAGGGAGGGAGGGAAGGAGAGAGGAAGAAAAAGAATTAAAGAAGGAAAGAAGAATAAAATGAAAGAAAGAGAAAGAAAGGAAGGAAAGACAGAAAGAAGAAAGAGAGAAAGAAAGATAAGGAAGGGAGGAGGGAGGGAGACGTCTCCCTATCTACTGCCCCTCCCTCCACTGAGTGGCTGGATCAGAGACGGGAAGGGTCCAGGATCATCAGCGTCTTGGTCACTCTCCTTGCGGGACTCACACACCTAGGGGCCTCATGTGAGAGTCAGTCTGCTCTTCTGTCTGTCTCTTTCTGAGCCCATGCAATTTATTTGGCCCAAGCTAACCATGCAGTTTGCAGATAGTGGTGATTCCAACTGGGTAACCTGGAGGTGAAGAGACTCAATCCGCCCCCACAGGGTCTGCTTCTCTTCTTCATGGACCCTTTACATTGATAGAGAAACATCATTACAGCATCCAACTTTTAAATTGCCTGATGTGCAAAGTCTGACTGCAGGTAGCTCAGAGTAACAGTATTCCTTTTAAAACAGAAACAAATTGAAAACAGCAGCAACCCCATGATATGAGGAAGCAGCACTCACAGAGTGCATCTCTGTACTGGACGCTGTTTTCAGCACTTGGTACCTTTCATCTCACTTAATTCTCACAGGAAGCCCACCGGGTTGCGGCTACTACTACCAGGAGGAAAGTGGGACCCGGGAGGTTGAACAACCCACCCTTGGTTCCAGAGCCAAGGCAAAGACAGCACTTCCAGCCAGGCTGCCTCCTCCTGTGCCCTCTGCCAATGTGGGAAAACAAACAGCATCGTTATCCTGACGCCATTCACAGGAAGCAACACCCCAATAAAAAGCTGCAGGAGGGGAGGAGCTGCGCAAAGTAGGGGCAATAAATAAAACGGCTCTTCTGAGTTCTCCTTTGTTGCCTTGTCCTCAGCTTTGCTAAGAAAACACCATGGGAGAACGCCCTTGTGAATGCCGCCATTGCATTTCCAGGAGCAGCCGGCCTGGGCAGAAGTTGAAGGAGTCGCAGACTCCTGGGGTTTCAGATCGCAGCATTAGCACCTCCGTTCTCTGTGAAAGTCCCAAACCACCTTGCAAACCTAGGTGGCAGGAAACCCTCACCACTACCACATCTCTGGTCTTTCTCCTCCAGACAGTGAGAAGCAGGTGTCTGCTCAAGTTTCCCTTTTCACTCGTGCTGCCAGGAAGCCTTGGGAGTCGCATTTTTAGATTTTACTCACTGTTGATAAACATGGATGATTAACAGTGTTTGAATTATTTCCTCTTGGTCTCAACCCCACTTCTGTTTTCTTTGGCCTTGATTTATATTTGTCTCTTGTATTTCTCTACTTTGTTATATGCTTTATGAGTGCTAGAGAAGATCTTTTAGGAAAAATGGACAGAATAGCCAAGTATGCGACAGAAATATCACGCCTGGCCGTGTTCTCTGGAGCACTTGGGGACCCTAGAACCCTGCTTCTCCCTCACCCCGGACAGTTCCCTTGTGCTTTGCTTCCAGACATCACACTTCCTCACTAAACTAAATTATAAAAAGGTATTTCTTCCTTTATGTAATTCCTCTCACATCAGAACCACAAAATCACAACCACAAAATCAGAACCACAAAATCACAACTGTGCCCTGGTCCTGGCTTCCTGAGGGATCCTGCATAGGGTACTGTGAGGCAAACTCCTTGGATGATTAAAGCAAAGTAGCTACAGAGCTGTGAACTATTAGACTCCCTGTTTATAAAAGTTAAGATTCTACAACTCAAATATATACACCTGAAGTCAAAAGCATTTGAAACATGATTGCTTCCATCATCTCCCTCCCTTTCTCCTTCATCTGAGTAATTACGGGAATGGCTGATTTTATGTGTCAACCTGACCGGGGTATCTAGATATTTGGGCAAACATTATTTTGTTGTGTCTGGATGTTTTTGGATGAGATTAACTTTTGAATCAGTAGATTAAGTGAGATGATTTGGCTGTGTCCCCACCCAAATCTCATCTTGAATTGTAGTTCCCATAATCCCCATGTGTTGTGAGAAGGAGCCGGTGGGAGGTAACTGAATCATGGGCACGGTTCCCCATGCTGTTCTTGTGACTGTGAGCAAGTTCTCATGAGATCTGATGGTTTTATAAGGGGCTTTCCCCAACTTCACTCAACACTTCTCCTTCCTGCCGCCATGTGAAGAAGGACGTGTTTGCTTCCCCTTCTGCTATGATTGTAAGTTTCCTGAGGCCTCCCCAGCCCCATGGAACTGTGAGTCAATTAAACCTCTTTCCTTTATAAATTACCCAGTCTCAGGTATATCTTTATAAGCAGTGTGAGAACAGGTTAATTCACTAAGTAAAACACACTGTCCTTCCTAAATGGGTAGGCCTTGTGCAATCAGTGAAGACCTGAATACAACAAAAGACTGACACTCCCCTAAGAAAGGCATTTTTCCTGCCCAACAGCCTTCAAACAGGAACACTGGCTCTCCTGGGCCTACAACTCACTGACTCACCTTGCAGATCTTGGGACTTGTCAGCCTCCATAATTGCATGAGCCAATTCCTTATAATAAACCTACTCACATACATGTACACATATGACATTGCTCTGCTTTGGACATGGTTTGTTCGTCTCTGCCAAATCTCATGTTGAAATTTCATCCCCAGTATTGGAGGTGGGGCCTGCTAGGAAGTGTTTGAATCCTGAGGGTGGATTCCTCATAGATAGCTTGATGAGATTCTCATGGGAGTGAGTCAGCCCTCCCCCTTAGTTCCCACAAGAACTGGTGGTTGAAAAGTCTCTCTTCCTCTCTCTCACTATGTGATCTATACACAACTGCTCCAATTCACTTTCCACCATGAGTGGAAGCAGCCTGAGATCCTCCCCAGATCCAGATGCTGGCACCATACTTCCTGTACAGCCTGCAAATCCATGAACCAAATAGACTTCTTGTCTTTATAAATTACCCAGCCTCAGGTACTTCTTTATAGCAACACAAATGGCATAAGACAGACATATTGTTAATTAGCATACGTTCATATATATCAATATATGCATGCGAATATATATATATATTTGCATATATATGTTTTCCTATTGGTTCTGTTTCTCTGGAGAACCCTAATATAATTACCTTCTGCCTGGTGACTGCAGTGGCCCCAACAGACCTTTCTATGGCCCTTCTCGGCCCCTAGGAGTCCAATCTCCTTATAGTACACACAGTGAGGCTTTTAAAAAATGAACCAGGTCATATCACTCCTTGGCCCCAGACTCTTTGATAGCTTCCCATTGAATTCAAATAAACTGTAAAGTCCTTACTATGGGCTATGAAAAAGCCTTAGGTTCAGTGGTGAGCTATAGGAAGACCCCACACAGCACAGGCTTAAATAAGAGAGCAGTTCATTTATCTCTTGGGTTCTTGGACAGCTGGGGCATTTTATGAAGTCACAGACTCAGGCTCTTTTCTTCCTTTTGTTTCTACTCCCAGGGCCACCTCATGGTTCAGTACAGCTGCTGGGGTCCTGCCATTATATTCACATTCCAGCCATTACTAAGTAGGCAATGCCCCTACCTTTAAGTTGACTTCCTGGAAGCTACCGGTGCCTTTAGTAATACATGTAACTGCCTTTATATATCAAAATTTAGAGCACAATCACCAGGCCAAGCCTAGTTGCAAAGGAGGCTGGAAAGGGCAGTTGTTATTCTGGGTGGTCGAGTGCTCAGCTAACCATCAGGAGTTCTGTTCCTGAAGAAGCGAAGGGAGAGTGGATACTGGGAAGAGCTCCAATCTGGGACACATGTGGCCTGCCTGGACCACATGGAGAGGACCCTGCCCATGTCCCTGATGCATCCCCCACCCCTTTCCCACATTGCTCCAGCCACATGGCCGTTTCGCCGTTGCTCTTCCTCCAATGCACCCAGCTAATTCCAGCCTCTGGGCTTTTGCACTATCTGTCCCCTCGTCTGGACAGCTCCTCTCCAAATATTCACAGCGCCCCTTCTTCACTTCATTCAAGTCTCTGTGAGGTTCTAGGGAGAAGCCTTCTCTTCCACCCATCTACAGGGGTGGCCCCGTCATGCTCTGTCCTCTCTACAGCTTTGCTTTGCCCCCTAGCCCTTCTCACTCCCAGCATGATATTCACCTCTCTAATTTGCCATCTAGTCCCCAACCCAAATTCCCACCTCAATGCAAAAGCAGCAGCGATTTCTGGCCACCCCTCTCTTGTACCCTCAGCCCCCAAACTGCCTAAGAAAAAAAACAGATGTTTCATCAACATTAGTTGAATAAATGAAAAAGGGAATGATGATTTCATACGTTACTTGCATCCAAAAAATTCTTCACTTTTGAGAATTCATACAAAACAATTTTGCTTAAATGGGAGTTTTCTGAAAGAAATAAAAATGTAATTGAAAACAAATTTCAACTTACAGGTGGCTATTTTAGAGACACCCTCTTTTGTAGTAGATGTGCTTCTAAAAAGTAATTTTTAAGTTGAAATCACACATGTACGTGTGTGTTTGTGTGTGTGTACAGTACGTGTTCATACATATTTAGAGAGCCACACGGACTCTGGAGGAGACAGAGAAAGAGAAAGAAGTAGAAATATTAATACAGAGAGAGAAAAGAAGAGAATTTACCTACAAGTAGACATTCTAGTTTTTCCAATGGATCAGGTGGAAATTTTGGATTACTGCCACCAAAGAAATTATATGAAAAAATCTCTACTGGGGCATGCAAGCTTCATAAGGGCAAGAATTTTTGTCCAGCCTGCTTTGATGGCACATACCTAGCATACCTGAAACACAAAAGGAGCCCAATAAGTATTGGTAGAAGAATAAATCTGGGGGCAATTTGACAAGAATCTATGAGTGGCAATTAGAAGGAGAGCATGTATGAATCTTCATAGAATTTAGGGAGGTGAAGAGTTGTTGTGTCGACCATCTCTTCCTTTGTAGTAGCATAAACCCCCAACCCCTATGATCCAAGACATGACTTTAGAAAGAAGGCTTTGGCAATGGGGCGCCAAGCTTGAAGGATTCAGTGTGGTGGCATGCCGAGGGCCACTCATGCTCACTGGCAGGCAGCTCTGCCCTGCAGCATGGGTCACTTGATGTTGGTGACTCTGCCTTTTAAAAATAAGGTCTCAGCCAGGCACGGTGGCTCACGCCTGTAATCCTAGTACTTTGGGAGGCCAAGGTGGGTAGATCACTGAGGTCAGGAGTTCAAGACCAGCCTGGCCAACATGGTGAAACCCTGTCTCTACCAAAAATACAAAAAGCAGCTGGGTGCAGTAGCACAAGCCTGTAATCCCGCTACTTGGGAGGCTGAGACAGGAGAATCACTTGAACCTGGGAGGTGGATGTTGCAGTGAGCCAAGATTGTGCTACTGCACTCCAGCCTGGGCAACAGAGTGAGACTCCGTCTCTAAGACCACCCAGAGTCCTCCTCCCCCATACCACTTCAGGGTTACAAACAACAAATAACTTCAAAACAAAGCATCTTTCAAATAGAAAACATGTCATAATTGGCAACTGGTATTTTCAGCCAGTTCTCTCAGTAACACATCCTCTTCAGATATCTAGTGATATTTAATTAAGGAGAAACAGATTCTCAGGGATGCAAAGAAACTGAGTGTTTGGGCTGCAAAGAAGCCCTGATGATGATTTACTTTTAGAAAATAAGTAAGTAAACACTTCAACCTCACAGAAAGATGAGAAAGCTCTAGGACTACCAGGTCTTCTTGGTTTGCCAGGAACCTTCCAGTTTTGGCCTGATAAGCCTCATGTTTTAGGAAATCCCTCAATTCCAGGAAAATTAGGTTGGTTGGACACCCAAGAAAGGGTCTGAAATGCCAGTCAATTTTACACAAAAGCACTCAGTGGACCACAGCTGCCATTATACTTCACAGTGAAAGATTTAATGTGTTCCTCCTAGGGTCAATAGTAACACAAAGATGTTTGTTCTCACCACGTCTACTTGATGTTGTACTGGAGTTTCTAGTTAGGGCATTTAGGCAACAAAAAAAAAAAAAGGAAAAGCAACTAGATTAGAAAGGAAGAAATAAAACCATTTATATTCTCAGGTGGCATGATCTCTATTCAGAAATCCTAAGGAATCCATAACGAAAAATTATAACTTATAAATGAATTCAGTAGAGTTGCAGGATATATCATATGCAGGCATCAATGGTATTTCTATGCGATACAATGAACAATCCAAAATTAAATTAAGAAAACAATTCCATATACCATACAGCCTGAAGAATAATAAAATTCTTAGTCATCAGTTTAACAAAGGAAGTGCAAGACTTGTACTCAGAAAACTACAGAACATTGTATAAGAAAATTAAAGTCCTGAATGAATGAGAAAGACATCCCATGTTCATGGACTGGAAGATGCATATTGTTAAGATGGCAACATCTTTATATAACCAAAAGCAGAACTACCATTCAATCCAGCAATCCCATGAATGGGTATCTACCCAAAGGAAGAGAAGTCATCATATGAAAAAGACACATGCAGGCCGGGCGTGGTGGCTCATGCCTGTAATCCCAGCACTTTTGGAGGCCAAGGCGGGCGGATCACCTGAGGTTGGGAGTTCAAGACCAGCCTGACCAACACGGAGAAACCCCATCTCTACTAAAAATACAAAATTAGCCAGGTGTGGCAGTGCATGCCTGTTATCCCAGCTACCTGGGAGGCTGAGACAGAAGAATCACTTGAACCCAGGAGGCGGAGGTTGTGGTGAGGCAAGATTATGCCATTGCACTCCAGCCTAGGCAATAAGAGCAAAACCCTATCTAAAAAAAAAAGAAAAGAAAAGAAAGAAAAAGACACATGCATACGCATGCTTCTGGCAGCATGATTCACAAATGCAAAGATAGGGAAACAGCCTAAGTGCCCAACAACCAACAAGTGGATAAAGAAAACGTGGTATGTGGTATTTATACACCATGGAATACTACTCAGCTGTAAAACAGAATGAAATAATGGCCTTTTCAGCAACTTGGAGTTGGAGGCCATTATTCTAAATGAAGTGACTCAAGAATGGAAAACCACACATAGTATGTTCTCATCTGTAAGTAAGAACTAAGCTATGAAGATGCCAGGACATAAGAATGATATAACAGACTTTGGGGCCTCAGGGGGAAGGATAAGAGGGGACTGAGGGATAAAAGACTACGTACTGGGTACAGTATACACTGCTCGGGTGACTGGCGCACCACAATCTCAGAAATCATCACTAAAGAGCTTATCCGTGTAACCAAAAACACCCTGCTTCCCAAAAAGTATAGAAATAAAATTTTAAAATAAAAACAGTTCCTGATTTTGAGACTTATTACAAAGCCATATTGATCGAGACTTTTTGGAACTAACATAAGGATAGACATACAGATCAACAGAATAGAATTCAGAGTCCAGAAACAAACCCTTGCACTTATGGTCAATTGATTTTTGACAAGGGTGCCAAGATCATGTAATCAGGGAAATCATCAATGTGGAAGTATCACTAGCATCCCTATATGCCACTACCGACAGTCAAGACAAGAGCCAAACCTACTCCAAATCACAATTTACAAGAAGATTAAAATACCTAGGAATACAGGTAACTAGGGATGTGAAGGATCTCCATAAGGAGAACTACAAAACACTGCTCAAAAAAATCAGAGATGACATAAACAAATGTGAAAACATTCCATGCTCATGGATAGAAAGAATTAATATTGTTAAAATGGCCATACTACCCAAAGCAATTTACAGATTCAATGGTATTCCTATTAAACTACCATTGAGATACCTCACAGAACTAGAAAAAGCTACTCTTAAAATTCATATGGAACAAAAAAGGAGCCCAAATAGCCACAGCAATCCTAAGCAAAAAGAACAAAGCTGGAGGCATCACCATTACCTAACTTCAAAGTATACTACAAGGCTACACTAACCAAAACTGTATGGTACTGGTACAAAAACAGACATAAAGACCAATGGAAGAGAATAAAAAACCCAGAAATAAGATCACATACCTATAGCTATCTACTCTTTGACAAACCTTACAAAAACAAACAATGGGGAAAGGATTCCTATTCAATAATTAGTGCTAGGGTAACTGGCTAGCCGTATGCAGGCGTGTAAGGACCTCTTATACAAAGGTTTCCTTATGCAAAGGACACTATATACAAAAATTAACTCAAGATGGATTAAAGACTTAAATGTAAAACCCAAAACGATAAAAACCATAGAAGACAACCTAGGCAATACCATTCCGGACACAGGCATGGGCAAAGATTCTATAATGAAGATGACAAAAGCAATTGCAACAAAAGCAACAATTGACAAATGGGATCTAATTAAAGAGTTTCTGCACAACAAAAGAAATTATCAACAGAATAAACAGACAACCTACAGAATGGGAGAAAATATTTGCAAACAATGCATCTGAACTTAAAAAAAGAAATAAGAAGAAAACGAAACAACTCCATTAAAAAGTGAGCAAAGGATATAAACAGTCACTTCTCAAAAGAAGACATATATGCAGCCAACAATCATACAAAAAGGAGCTCAATATCACTCACTGATCATTAGAAAAATGTAAATCAAAACTGCAATGAGACACCGTCTCCCGTCTGTCAGAATGGCTACTATTAAAAAGTCAAAAAATAACAGATGGTGGCAAGATTGTGGAGAAGAAGGAATGCTGATACACTGTTGGTCAGAGTGTAAATTATTTAATAGTTCAATCATTGTGGAAGACAGTGTGGTGGCTCCTCAAAGACCTGAAGACAGAAATATCACTTGACCCAGCAATCCTATTACTAGGTATATACTCAAATGAATATAAATCGTACTTTTTTAAAGACACATGTACACATATGTTCACTGCAGCACTATTCACAATAGCAAAGACATGGAATCAACCTAAGTGCCCATCAGTGATAGACTGGATAAAGAAAATGTGGTACATAGACATCATGGAATACTATGCAGCCATAAAAAGGAACCAGATCACGTACTTTGCAGGGACATGGATGGAGCTAGAGGCCGTTATCCTTAGCAAATTAATGCAGGAGCAGAAAACCAAATGCCACACGTTCTAAGTGGGAGCTAAATCATGAGAACACTTTGGGGGAAAACAACACACACTGGGGTCTGTTAGAGGGCGGTGGGTGGGCAGGAGGGAGAGGATCAGGAAGAACAGCCAATGGATGCTAGACTTCATACCCGGGTGATGGGATGTTCTGTGCAGCAAACCACTAGACCCACACTTACCTACGTAACAAACCTGCACATCCTGCACGTGTAGCCCTGAACTTAAAATAAAAAAGCTGGAAATTTAAAAAAAAAAAGACAGAAACTTATCTTTTTTAGGAAAGAAAGCATCAGCCTTAACAGAACCTGTTTGTGTATGGTTTGTGTTTTGTTTTTGGATATATCTATATCTACCTATTTATACAGATATATAGAACCAATTTTTAATTGGCCTATAAGCACATAATTCCATGCACTTATCGGCAATAAGTTCCTGAAAAGAAGCTCAGCATCACTAGTCATTCAGGAAATGCAAATCAAAATTACAATGAGACGCCACTGCAAACAGAACAGGATGACTGAGATAAAGATGGACAATAGCAAGTGGTGATGAGGATGAAGAGAAATTGGACATCTCTTTCATTGCTCTTGCAGCTCTATGGTGTAGCAACTTCAGAAAACAGTTGACAGTTCTCCAAAATGTTGGACAGAGTTACCTCATGACACAGCAATTTCACTTTTAGGAATATACCCAAAAGAAATAAAAACATACATTGCCGGGCACAGTGGCTCACGCCTGTAATCCTAGCACTTTGGGAGGCCGAGGCAGATGGATCACGAGGTCAGGAGATTGAGACCATCCTGGCTAACACGGTGAAACCCCGTCTCTACTAAAAATACAAAAAATTAGCCAGCTGTGGTGGCGGGTGCCTGTAGTCCCAGCTACTTGGGAGGCTGAGGCAGGAGAATGGAGTGAACCCAGGAGGCGGAGCTTGCAGTGAGCTGAGATTGCGCCACTGCACTCTAACCTGAGTGACAGAACGAGACTCCATCTCAAAAACAAAAACAAAAACAAAAAAAAGAGAAAGAAATAAAAACATATATCTATATGAAAACGTGTACATGAATGTTCACAGCAGCATTATTCGTAATAGCCAAAAAGTGGAAACAAGCCAAACATCTATCAACGAATGAATGGATAAACTAAATGTGGAATATCCGTATCACAGAAGATTACCCAGAAGAAGATTCTCTTATGACTATAAGAGAATGAAGTGTTCATACATGCAATGACACAATGAACAAAACAACCTCATGGTAATGGAATGAATTCATTCACAAAGCACTGCATATTGTGCTGTATGAAGTTTTGAACATATTACACAGAATTTTATTGTATGCATATTGTATGGTTTCATTTATATGAAATGTCCCAAATAGGCAAATCCATAGAGACAGAAATTGGATAATGGTGGCCAGGGTGGGGAATTCAGGCCTGGGGAGTGACTGCTGAATTAATACAGGGTTTCTTTTCAGGGTGGAAAACAAAATCTAAATTTAAATGATAGCGTTGATTGTACAACTCTTAATATATTAAATGTCATTGGCTCGTAGACTTTGAAAGGGTTAATTTTATGTATGTAAATTGTGTCTCAATAAAACTTATTAAAGAAAAAAAAACGATTTAGTGAAATATTGCAATCACTTCCTCAACCACAGGATAAGATACTCAAGAAGGGTCAACAGCTCTAACCTTATGAGAAAGTGGTAACAGTATAGAGTTACTTTAGGGATATCTAAATAAGCAAGAAGACAGCTCCTTTTTTTTTTTTTTTTTTTTTTTTTTTAAGACTGCGTCTCGCTTTGTCACCAGGCTGGAGTGCAGTGGTGCAATCTTGGTTCCCTGCAACCTCCGCCTCCCAGGTTCAGGTGATTCTCCTGCCTCAGCCTCCTGAGTAGCTAGGACTACAGGTGCATGCCACCATGCCCAGCTAATTTTTATATTTTTAGGAGAGACGGGGTTTCACCAGGTTGGCCAGGATGGTCTCGATCTCTTGACCTCGTGATCCACCCATCTCAGCCTCCCAAAGTGCTGGGATTACAGGGGTGAGCCACCGTGCCTGGCCACAGCTCCTTTTTAACTCCGCGATGCACCTGCACAGATTCCTCGATGGCCTTAAATGTTCCCCAACTGCCACCTTGGCATCTGTCACCCTAAACTTCTCTTGGGCCACCTTGCTAGCCCAGTATGCTACATCACCCTGGGGACATCTTGGGGATCCTGTTTACTTTGCACAATCAAAGGATGTTCAGAACCTCTGAAGACTGCAAAGAATGGACCTCCATCAGCAACCTCTGCACCGGACCTCCATCAGCAACCTCTGCACTGTGCAGTCAATGCAAATGCACCACACAGGCAGCCAGGGCAGGTCCTCCCTGCTCCGAAAGAAATGAAGTTCAAAGGGCAGAGGGGAAGCTCTGTCCACTAATAGGAAACATCCCCAAGCATCCAGCCGGGGCCCAGGGGCAGAGGAGGAGAACAGCAGTTCCAGGCAGCAGAATTCCTTCTCTGCCCTCCCTGGGAAGGATCAAAGCAGGATGAAAAGAAAACTCACCTGGTCTGAAGAGGAGCCTTGGCTTGTGGAGCATAATCAGATGTAAAGGCTTCTCAACACTCTTTAAAGAATCCCACATAACAGAAAAAAAGGAGGGAGGAAATGATGTCCTGAGATCAAACTGTGAGAGTGACGAGTGACACCTCGGCCAGGGGCATCCACTGGGGGCTATGTCTCAGCTCCTTTCTTCTGTTCAAACAGGTTTGGAAGATTTTCTACCGTATGTAATCAAGATAACTGGACTCCTTGACTAATACTTTTATACGGCGGTATTAGAAAGGTGTTCTGAAAATGCATCTAGTACAAAAGGACACTTTCTTCTCCTCCTGTTTCTTGCTGAACAATTTCAAAGAAGCATGGCCAGGCTGGCTGGGCGCGGTGGCTCACATCTGTAATCCCAGCACTTTGGGAGGCAGAGGCAGGCAGATCACGAGGTCAGGAGTTCGAGACCAGCTGGCCAATATGGTGACACTCCATATGTACTAAAAATACAAAAATTAGCCAGGCATGGTGTTGCACACTTGTAGTTTCAGCTACTCTGGAGTCTGAGGCAGGAGAATCTTTTGAACCCAGGAGGCAGATGTTGCAGTGAGCTGAGATCGTGCCACCGCACTCCAATGTAGGCGACCCAGCAAGACACCGTTTCAAAAAAAAAAAAAAAAAAAAATGTGTGGCCACGAGAACTTTTAGCCTGGAAGATGGAGTTGACTGTGGAAGTGGAAAGAGAGAGAAGGCAGGAAGCAGGGGGTGGGTGGTGGACTGTAATATATAGATATTAGTTGGGATAACTCAAGCCACCAGTGGTTTATCAAGTAGTTAAGACATTTCTTTCCTTCTCCTTTAAAATACAAAGGAAATGGTGCAGGGGCTGAGTTAACAGTTCCATGGTAGGAGAGCCCCCGAATCTGTATGCTATTCTCTACTTCTACCTCATGGCCCAAAATGGCTGCACCAGTTCAAACCATCACGTCTACATTCTAATCAGCAGAAGCAGGAAGAAGCCTACCTTCATTCCCTTCAAGTTCACTGTCTAAAAGCTGAACACTTCATGCCCATTTATGTTTGTTGTATAGAATAGTTAGCTCCAGTGTGTTTCAGGAGAGGTTGCATAATGTATTTTTTTTCCTGATAAACTACATAATTTTGACTGAGTTCTGACTTCCCCCAAAAGTGTGGCTGACATTGAGCTGAACTATTTTTAAATCCTTTCGAGTAAAATAAAACACCTTGGGAGATAAATGATTAGTAATGACAGTAATTACTTTTTTACATCAACAGACTACTTTTATCTTCCTTTAATACTCCAAATTAAAATACTTACTGATAATTCCCTGACAATCGGTAAAAAGAACCAATGTATTCAGATTCCCTTTCCATCCTAGACATCCTGAGAATAAACGAAAAGCAACAAAGAAGCCGGTTTAGCCTTCACCAGCAGACACCCAAAGAAAGAGCACAGAGTTTTTGGGAGGCCGAGGTGGCTGGATCACCAGAGGTCAGGAGTTTGAGACCAGCCTGGCCAAGATGGTGAAACCTCATCTCTACCAAAAATACAAAAACTAGCTGGGCGTGATAGTGGGCACCTGTAATCGCAGCTACTCGGGAGGCTGAGGCAGGAGAATCATGTGAACCTGGGAGGTGGAGGCTGCAGTGAGTTGAGATCACTCCAGACTAGGTGACAGAGAAAGGAAAGAAAAGAAAAGAAAGAGAAAGAAAGGAAGGAAGGAAGGAGGGAAGGAAGGAAGGAAAAAAGAAAGAAGGAAGGAAAGAAAGAAGGAAGGAAGGAAGGAAGGAAGGAAGGAAGGAAGGAAGGAAGGAAGGAAAGGAAGGAAGGAAAGGAAGGAAGGAAGGAAGGAAGGAAGGAAGGAAGGAAGGAAGAAAGAAAGAAAAGACTATCAGGATGGTGAGCAGTATGGTTCCCCAAATGGTGTACCTTTCATCTTGTCCTTGCAGAACCGCATTTAGTATTTGGGCTACAGCTTAGATCAATGAAGACTGCTGATGCCCAAATAGTTAGCCTAATCTATTAATGCCATTAATAGACTAGGTCTTTGCTCTATGTATCACTCTGGTCTTAATTTTTTCCCTACTAGTCTATTTATATTTCCTTATGAATTTGTAACAGCTCTTTATTCATTAAAAATAAAAGATCTTTGCCATTTTGCTGCAACTAAAATAAGATTTACTGTAATAAAATAATAGTCTTTAAAAAAACAACTCAGAAGAAAGAAGCGCTGATAGCGTGTCCAAGCGGATAAGCAGAATTAGGCAGAAAACTTTTTGAACCTAGAGATATCAGGTGTTGACGTTAGACAGGGTGCATGTGAGAAAAACATTTTCAATGTGAACGCTACTCATTTTCAAGGCCTCCAAATTGTTAAGACTACCATGTTCCCAAGCTTTGAAGGCCTTTGGCACAGCCCCATACTTTCAACAGAGTGTGTCCTTACCAAGGACAAGCAAAAAAGAAACAACAGCTAAAATTAATTTTAAGAAGCTCCTAGTGCCTTATGTAAACATGGGAAGGGACATAGAAGCCCCCTGTAAACTCAAAAGAACCATCCAAATGTTACTGTTCTTTTTTTTAAACTGTCTGTACAAACACTTGCATTGATGACCATGTTTGTATTAGAGAAACACAGAAAGGTGGTCAGGAATTGTCCTCACATCTGTGTGGACACAGTGCTGCCAAGATTCCCGGGTGTGGGACCCCCTGGTAGATATCCCGGAGGTGGGGCCTGAAGCTGCCCACAAGTTGCTTGGAATGGGAAGAAGGCTTTACGTCTTTCCTCCTCCCTGGCTCCAGGTGTGAGTGCAGCAGGATCAGCTCCTCAAATGCACGGAGAGCTGCAGGCTGCGCTGCTGCCAGGAGCTTCTGTGTTTTTTTTTTTTTTTGAAGTACTGGTGTCTGGGACTTGGGGAGTGCTGGGGACCTTCCTGGGGCAAATGAGATGAAGATGCCCTCAACGCGGTTGTGGAAAGACAACAAACAGCACCAAGACAGCAGTCCCCAGAGCCAGAGACAACCACCCGAGGCTACTTCCCAAGTGGCCTCTAAATCGGTGGGAGAGGAGGGGAGACTTGTAGCTTGAACCAAACAGAACAGGCACATCCTAGGAACACGCTGTGCTGAACCGGGGGCCTTGATATGCAAGCAGGATGAAATCAACGGACACCCTGCTTTCTCTGAACTTCCTCACTCCTCTGGATAAACCAGCACAGACAAGATTAGACCAGAAGAGAGACAGACCTCCAACCCCCCTGGGCTGCCATGGCTGCCCTCCCACATGAACTTAAAAAAAAAAAAAAAAAAAAAAAAGCCCTCTGTAACTTGATCCCCTTTGCCTCTAAGAGCTGGAAGCCCTCGGAGGTCCCTGGCAAGTCTCCCTGAACACAGACCACATGCTGGCAGTGGGGGCTGACCTCCAGTGCTTTGAAGGAGGGAACCCCCAGCCCCCAACACAGACGCCCACTCCAACAAGGCTCAGAAAATCAGCAGAGGGGAAGAGAGGCTCGAAAACCCTTTTTAAATTTGCCTGCCAGATGTGAAAATCCAGGCAACCCAGGAGGGACACTCAGAGAGACACAGAAGAACCTTAAATGCTTAAGTTAAGTCCTCCTTAAGGATCTCCTACTAATCATTTAAGCCAACCCAACATCTTTACAAAATCGAGGGAATTACCCGAAGCCCTCTGTGTAGGGAACTTCTAAGGGGAGCCTGGGCTTGCCTCCTCCCCGGACATCATGTGAAACAACTCAGGCAACAGTTAATAAATCTTAAGACCCTGGGACGGATTTCATCTTTGTGCAGGAAAAAAAAAATTATATATATATATATTTCTGCAGAAGGAAAACAAGAAAGGAGCCCGGGATCTGAGTGTAATTAATTAGCTGATCAGACAGTTACATAGTCACAGACAGCCAAAAGCTTAAAAAGGAGTGGGAGGGGGCCCGCTGAGAACTCTCGCTTCAGAGAACTTTTTCCAGCTCTTTCCTCTACCCGTCTATTCAGCAACATTGAAGGGAGCACCCACCATGTGCTTAGCTCTGCCCTTGACATGCGACACGTCGGTGAGCAGGATGGCAAAGACCCCACCCCATGAGGCTTCGATAAACAACACACATACTAAATAAGTGCATTTTATAAATGGGTCACACGTGCCAAGGGAAAATAAGGGGGAGCCAAGGAAGGAGCACATGCCCGGAGATAAGGTCTTCCCTGGATGATTAAGCTGTGACAGCACTGGCAATGGATTAAACTTCCACTAATCGGAATGCACACTTTTTGGTATGCAGTGATTCCACCTGCAGGAGTCTCGGCTCTACCTGAGTGGACTAGTGATTTCCCACTCTCTGTGATCTACAAGATGCTGTGTGCAAACCTAACCAGTGCTTCACGACATTGGTCTACCTATTAAAGAGAGAACCTTATGTCTGGTCCTTAGAGGAATCTGAATATTGCTTTGAGAGGTTCTCCAGACAGCTGGTAAAAATCAAGATTTAAAAAAGAAAAAAGCCAGATGTAAAACGCTACCTCGGAGTGCAAAGGCTTCAATGCAGAGACAAGGAGTGTGAAGTTCAGGATATGTAGACTTTCTTTCCCTGGTTCCTATTTCAGGAACATCATACAGCTGGTCTTCCCTGGGGTGTTAGACTCCTCACTGTTACTACAACATCAAGAGTCTCACATGTTTGCGAACCGGGATTAAAACAAAAAAAATCTACCTTTAAGTTAGTACATCCATTTCCAGAGCTCCACAAGGAAGGAATTAAGCGGACAGGAAATCATCCAAACATGAGGATAAAAAGGTCTGACAGAGAGTGTTTGAAATATGAGAAGGAGTGCTATGAACTCTCCCAAAGAAAAGAAACAGCAAGGAGACTGATAGAATTGCAAAGGTCTGCAGGGAACAAAAGAATGCTAGGAGCAAGGGGACGAACCTCCCAGACCTGAGACCTCCCCGGGTTTGCAACTTTATTTGTACTTTCAGAACTGGTCCTGGGCAGTTTGGAGGTTCATTTGATTCCACGAACCTAAGCGATTCTTAGATTTTTTGCTCTACCCAAGTCAGAAAGTGACTTCAAAACATTTTGTATTGGTGGAATTCCAACCTGAGAAATCAGAAGAAGGTAGAAATACGATCACAAGTCCTCCTTGGAAAAATCCACACACATTTCCAGAGCCTCTCCTTTATTTAGCATTGCCTAAGCAGCAAAGCATAGCTAATGATGAGGCTGAACTGCGAACACAACACAAGTCCCCGGGAACAATAGAAAAATATAATCAAGGAGTCAAACCCTAGCATAGTGATAATTATTCTTATCGAGTCATTCCCCCATTGAATATAATAAGCCAGACACTATAATCTTCAGGCAAAATGTTGCAGAAACAGCTGTAGTAATGAAAGAACATGCTAACGAGATCAGAGACCATGAAAAAACAAGAGAAGAAGAAAACAAGGAACTCCCACACCCTCTCTTCCAGTTCTCTCTCTTTAAGCCTAATTTCTCTATGGCTTATTTCTCTTGTTCTCTTTAAAGCATTCTCTTCAAGGCTGACTGGTTTCTGATTTCCATGGCCTTAGACTTAAGTTTGTCATGCCAACTTGGAAGGAGGCCAAACTGTATATAAAATAGAAACATTCCACGTAAAAGCAACGGAGTCTCAGCCCAAGGTGGCACAAATGCAGGATATGAAGTGAGCACACTCCTCGTTCTGAAACACTGCCTCCAGGAAGCCTCTTTTGCCTTGCACCCGGATGAGCTCTCTCCTGACTGCTGGAAAAGACAGGAAGAAGATGGCAGGGATGCAGGGTTCTGGAAAGCTGTTCTCAGCGAGCTGGGTCTTGGGGACTTTTGCAATAAAAAATGGCACTTCAACTAGTGTGTCTCCTGCTGCCAGGGAGCGGAAATGTCACCTCAGCTTAGGGACAGACAGATGGCTAACCAAGATGGTTTCTCATCACTGTTGGCTTCGTTCATTCCTGTGCATAGTAGCAGTAGACTCTCTGGATAAACGGCTGTGTATTTGAGAAAAACATGATACATATTTGGTATTTAACTTATAAAATAAAAGGAATGACTTCTCAACCTTTCAAAAGAATGGTCTTGCTAGAAATAGTAACTTGGCTTAAATATAGAGTCCCAGCTGGGATGTCTTCATCATATGATTACTTAACTAGAGACATTCTGTTAGGAAATGGGCATACAGTGTCAGCAAATAACCCCTCCCAGAGAACTACAGATTGCATGGAGAAAATTCTATTTCTCACAAAGCTCTATAATGACCATGTATATAAATAAGAAAGCATCTCTTTATATATGCACATATTTAAATGCAGTATTATAGGCATGCATATATTTTTTTATAAATGCAGCCTCTTCCCATCTAACGAACAAACTCAAGAAGAATTCTATTCTATGCACTGTAATAGTATGACTGTAATAGTAATTAAACCAAAATCACTTAAACATTTATTGTCCAATATTAGACAAATATTTTCACAATAAAGCCTGTTGTATTTATTTAAAACACAAAATGATAAGGGAAAATTACCCTGACCACTTAAACCCCAATACTACAGAGGCAAAATAACACTTTTCTTTCCATTGGTCTAATTTAATGAGCTGGGATAAAACACTGTGAATAATTAAGGATTAGATATTTAAGAATATCTACACTCTGTGTTTCCAACAAAATAATTAGGAGAGAGAAAGAGTTTAGAGTAACAGAAAGAACACCTGGGGGGGCAAGCATGCATTTGTCCATTTGTCCTGGGTTCCCCTCTCACCAACTGGGTGTTCTTGGGTAAGTCACTTACCCTCTCTTTGTCTCAATACCCTCATCTGTGGAACAGGGATAATGCAGGTATCCACCACAAGGGGCTGTTATGGGGACTCACAAACTGACACTGGCTTTATCACGTAGTTATTGAAAGAACCTGACACGTTATTGTACTTGTTTTAGTTTAATTTTCCTCCTTTTAGAATGAGGATAACTACTGGCCCTTCTTCATGGGCTACAATGGTAATCGAAGGAGGTTATTCAGGCATGAGTACTGTTATGTACAGCAAGCATTTTAACAAATGCTGGTGATTACTGATCTTCCTTGCCCATTCAATATAATGATGGGAGCTCAGAACACAACAGCGATGGTGAATCTTTCTGAAAAACTTGATCTCTCTTTTGAAAATCCAAATGCCAATATGTGAAACATTCAAAAGGCCAATATACAAATGTACCTTTATTGTATAAATGCAAATTTATAGTTATTTATTATGGAGTTTGATAAGATGAGGATGCTTTCATAGATAACAAATTCCTTTGCAAAAGCTAAAAATTCAGATATTACCCAATAAAATCATAAATCTATCCCCTATCACAATATTATCACAAAGCATGTTAATCTTTCACCAAGCAGCATCATCTGAGGTTTGAACAACATTTCACAGATAACACAATCAAGAGAACTCAGATGCTGACGTATACATGAATTCACATATGCAAATCTGAATTTTAAAATGAATGTGGCATAATCCCGTAACTTTTGCAATTCACGATACATGTAAGACCCTTAGCTTAAAAAAACACCAACATGGAAATCTCCAACTATTTAGAACTAATAAAGTATGAGTGCACTGAGAGATTCAGCCAAAGTAGCACGGAAAGGACAATTTATAGCCTTAGCTATGTGCATTAGAAAATTGAAAAAGAACAAATAGTGTTTTATTTCAAGAAACTAGTGGGGGAAACTCAAACAAGTAGGTTAAGATTTTAAAAGAGAAAAAAGATTTTTGCTAATGACATTAGAAGTAAATGTTAAATGTCTTCCAAAGAGGGTCGATGATGGCCTAGATGTCTACGGAACACAGTTGGAAACCATTAGGCTCAATAGGGAGATAATGGCACTGAGGAATAAGAATGCATGCAGGCCCTGGAGCTGGTTCCTCTGCCAAAGCTGCGGACTAATACCTTGAATCTCGAGGACATGGTGGGTGGGTGGTGGCGGTCCATGGAGATGGCCTGGGCTGACACTGAGGTGGAGCTTGGGTATTTCAATATTTTAGTACTTCTGCAACTGCTGCCACCTTTCCAGGTCATCTGAGCTGAATGTTGCCACTGAAACTAGACAGCCTTTCTGATGCTTTCCAGCTCTTTCTGAAATCTAGAAGTTTCCAGTGTTTGTTAAGGTGGGATGAGGTGGAGAGATTCCTGAAAACCAGAGAAGGAACAGCATCCGCATCCTTCTCCCATGCCCTTCCTCTCTTGCTCCCACACAGCACACACCTGGTCACACAGTCACATGCATGCACACACACCTCACATGGGCCTCACACTCTCACACATACACACATCACACGCTGTCACACACACACACCACACACTCCACAAACTCTCACATATGCAACACATCCAAGCCACACACTCTCATACATACACACACAACAAACTCTCACACATACAACACACACATATCACATGAGCCTCACATTCTCACACATACACACCACACCCTCTCACACATACACACAACACCATACACTCTCCCATACACACACCACACACTCCACAAACTCTCACATATGCAACACATCTAAGTCACACACTCTCACACATACACACACAACAAACTCTCACACATACAACACACACATACCACACAAGCCACATGCTCTCATACATAAACACAAGCCACACATTCTCACACAGACACACAAATCATCAGTAAAGCATCTAAACCTTACTTTACAAAACATGACAGTATGTGCCTATGTCATATTTTCTAGCCCTGGACTCCAAAAGTCACATTTTCTTTAGCAAACTCTGTGCTGTCTGGAGGGTGGAGGCCTCCACAGGGCCACTAGCAGGTGTCCAAGACCTCAGGACACTTGGCAAGAGCCACTGCAACTCCTTGAAGAATAAAGATAATTTCAGAGATGACTGGGAACATGCCGATTCCCCTTCTGGAGGAAAGGAAGGGAGAGCCAGGGCTCTGGGACGCCCACTCATGTCCACAGTGGACACACCAGGGGAGGCCCATCCATGAGGGCCAGCGCCTTCCCACAGCATGGAGTCAGAGCCTCCTCCCAAGCATCAGGGTGACAGGTGCACCAAAGAGGTGCTGCAGGAGCCTACGGCTGTGAGGGTTGCAACCTTTTCTTTTTGATCCTTCAAGAAAATCAGAAGTGGTGCCTGAGGGCTTTTGGCTTAAAACCTTGACATGTGAGAATTATATGGTCTATCACTTCCAAGAAAACCACTGTGGCTCACAGCAGAGAGAGAAAGAGAGAGAAAGAGAATACATCTTCAAGGAAGAGCTGTTAACAATTTTGAAAAGAAGACAGAAAACTGATGTGGCTCTTCATATTAATATTTCTAGATGATAGTTCTGGGGCTGGGTGGAAAAACAGCTTTTCTGACAACAGAAAAAAGGACTGTAGAAGAACAGGGAGGCTGACCTTCTTCAAACAAATCCCCTTTCTCCATCTTCCCAGAAGTGAAAGAAATGCTTAGATGTCTTCAGACATTAAGAAACCATTTTAAATCATCTCCCTGAAAAGCCCTTTCCTATGTGCAAACACGACACCACTACATTACATCATTATGTGTAATAATGAAAAACAAAATACCCTATATGCCCATCACCCAAGAAATGTTTGCAAACGTGGCATCATCATATGTTGCATAAAATGTAGGAGTTGAAATGCATGAGCTAGACCTACAGGCGTCAGCAGGGCTTCAGCTTGAAACCATCATGTCGGGTGAAAAACAATAAACTGGAGAAAGACACAGTATGATACCCTGTATGCCTAGTTTCAAAATGTTTGAAGCAACTTTGTTGCTTGTGGTTGATGGATTCAACCACAACTTCTACGAATTAGTACAACTTCTACGAAAAACAGCATGGAGATTTCTCAAACAACTGAAAATAGAAATACCACTGGATCCAGCAATCCCACTACTGGGTATCTACCCAAAGGAAAATAAATCATTATATCAGAGAGATACCTGCACTGGTATGTCTATTGCAGCACTACTCACAACAGCAACTTAGGATTCAACCTAACTACCCATGAATGAATGATTAGATCTTCAAAATGTGATATACATAAATATATACAATGGAATACTGCTCAGCCATAAAAAAGAATGAAATCATGGTTTACATAGCAGCATGGATGGAACTGGAGGGCATTATCCTAAGTGAAACAAGCCAGGCACAGAAAGTCAAATGTCACATTTTCTACTCATAAGTGGGTGCTAAAAAATGTGTACATGTGAATGTAGAGTGGAATCATAGGCAAGGAAGACTCAGAAGCATTGAGAAATTAGTTAATGGGTACAATATGCATTATTTGGATGTTGGATATCCTAAAAGCCCTGATTTGACCACTATACAAGTAACAAAATTGCACAGGTGCCCATAAAGTTGTACATTAAAACAATTAGAATAGATAAAACTTGGTTGCTTATTGATATGCATATATTACAAAAAGTTCAAAGATATGGACAGGAAAAATCAGCACCACATTCATGTTAGTGAATGATAAAAGGGTAGAGATGGGGATGGAGGGAGGGCTGGTGGAAGGAGTAGAGAAAACAGGATTGGGGAGCAGAGGAAGGGGCCAAAGTAACAAGGGACTGGAGGGCAGGGGGAAAGAGGGAATATCCTCTGGGGAGGGTGTAAAGGATTTCAACTTTATCAGTGATGTTTGCTTTCTTTCATTCTTTTATTTTCAGATAAAAATCTGACACAAACAGGATGAAATCCTAGCATCTGTAATTTTGTGGCGGATCTTAGTTATCTCATTCACTATGGTATTCTCTCTTTTTAAGTATATATATGTATATATTTAAAGGTCTTCTCATTTTTGTAACAGGAAAATGTTAACAGTCACGTATATAAAAATCTGATGTTTCTAACAGCTTCTTTTCATAGTCTACCTTCCTAACTGAAAACTCGCGGATTCTATTTTTGGTTAAAACTAGAATTTTTCTACTAGGAATTCAGAGTGGGGACATGAGATATAAGTGATGACAGGTATTCCAGAAGATGATTTTTAAAAAGAAGGGAAAAGAGTTTAGAGGCATTCTGACTAAATGGAGCAGTCAGAAGATGATCTATAAAATGAATAAATTGAGTTTTTTTGGAATCAATCTATTAAATGATATACACTTAAAAAAAAAAAAAAACACCATATTTTAGAGACAGGATCTCACTCTGTTGCCCAGGCTGGAGTACAGTGGTACACTCACAGCTCATTGCAGCCTTGGACTCCTGGGCTCACATGATCCTCCTGCCTCAGCCTCCTCAGTAGCTGGGACTACAGGTGCACACCACTATGCTGGCCCTAGAAATAGACTTTTAAAAGATGTTGTTTGTATAACATATTCAAGATTGGTTATGGTGATCACACAGCAGAGAGGAATCACCGCCAGATTTTCAAATCATATTAGTTTACTCAATCAAATTGTTGGCCATGGCCACAGAAGCGTAAAGGGAATCAAGATGTGGGCTTCTGTGACTGGGGCTTTATGTGCACACACTGGAGGTGTTCAAATATCATGTGCATAGGTGTGTACTTGTTGGCACTGTGCCCGTATACTTGTGCACCTGCAGAGACACCTGTGGGCGGTGGCAGTGATGCTATCTTCTACTCACCAGCTTCATCAGACCCCTGACTTCCCAGGATTTGGTATCATGCAGACACAACCAGAATCAAAGAGGCCCTCGCCTACAGGCAAACAGAGCGCTTCACACCATAGGGACAGTAAGGAAAAACACATGTACACACGGACACAGGCATCTAGCACCGAGGCTGTCACGAACCTCCTCGCAGCCGCATTTTACAAGTTTCCTTCCAACGGGACAAATCAAACCTCAGCACCTTTAATGAGGACAATCTTAACTAAACATTTGGCTTTATACATTTGAAGAACATTTCTTCTCAGTAATGTTTAGCCGCCCAGACATCTTGGGACCAGCTTAATGGTCTCCACATGCCTTCTGCATGGGGTCCAGCTCTGGGAGCCTCCTCTGCCCCCAACAAAGCTGACTAGCCAATGCAGAAACTGCAGGGGGTCTCCGAGGCGCAGCGCAGCCAGACCTCCGCATACCATCTTCTGATCCAGGGGCATCCATCTGTGGGATGATAATTTAAACCAACTCCCTGTCCACAAACACGGAGAATAAAAAGAACAGTGGGACTCTGCCCCCCAGTAGATCCTGGGCTGGGAAAACACAACTTTGTTCTTCCCTAAGAACCGATATTTTCACAAACCAATAAAAGTTAATCCTCTTGCTGCCAAACCACCTTTACCACACGCCTTCACCCTTGTACAAACGGCCAGAAGGCTTTGCAGTCCTCCGCCCTCAAAGGATTAATCTTCAGCCTTCCAACGGCTTTCCCTTCTTCCCCACTCCCGGACAGAGTTTACTGAGATCAGAATCATAAAAGTATATATATTTTTTAAACAGAGAGAAAAAAAAATCCAACTATGCTAATACTAGGGTTTTCATCTCTGAAATAATCCCAAGGTTCAACCATATTGTGGTCTTTAAGAATGAAATACTGAATTCCTGAGATGAAACAAATAGAAATGCTTTGCAAATCCCTGGGTTACCAAAACCTTGCCTTGGCCAATGATGTCTGCGCTGGATTTGGCACTCACAGAGCAGGCCTGCTCCTTCCCCAGACAAGTCCTGGGGCCTAGGGCAGAAATCTCCTACTCAAGACAATAGCAATGGAAGTTCCCATGGAAACCAAGGGTAAGGAAAACATGGAAAAAAACAAAACAAAACCCAAAGAGCACAGATGATAGGCAGGGATGCATCACAACATTTATCCAAATCTTAAGCCAGAGTCTGACAACCTTAGTCACTTTAAATCGCTTCAAATCGCAAAGGTGTTTCACAGGTTGGTGCAAAAGTAATTGCGGCTTCTGCCAATTTTTTTTTTTTTTTTTTCTTTTTTGAGACAGAGTCTTGCTCTGTCACCCAGGCTGGAGTGCAGTGGCACGATCTCAGCTCACTGCAACCTCCGCCTCCCAAGTTCAAGCAATTCTCCTGCTTCAGCCTCCTAAGTAGCTGGGATTACAGGTGCCTGCCACCACACCCAGCTAATTTTTGTAATTTTAGTAGATACAGGGTTTCACCATGTTGATCAGGCTGGTCTCAAACTCCTGACCTCGTGATCCGCCCGCCTCAGCCTCCCGAAGTGCTGGGATTACAGGCGTGAGCCACTGCACCCGGGCCTGCCATTATTTTGCCACAATTACTTTTGCACCAACCTAAATCGAACTGGACCCTGTCTTTAGACAGCAGCATCCTGCCTTCTGTTTGATGAGAGCCAGGGGGTCAGTGTTAGTTCTAGCACAACAGTCCCTTCCCCGCAAGTTCTACCACAACAGTCCCTTCCCCGCAATCAGTGTCATCCCCTCATCCCAATTTGGTCTTATCCATAAATGATGGATATTTTTCATTTAATAATTATTCTTTTTTTACCAACTCACCTAGCTATCAGCCTTGTTTTAAGCAACCATGTCTATGATATTTAAGCTTGATGGGCTAGTTATTTTGAAACAGCTCAGCCTAAAAATAGCCCCAAAACTTTCCAATCACCCGCTTCCCCACTCTGTAAAACACAAAATAAAATTCTAAGCTCCACTCCCCACCCCCCAAACATCTGACTGGACTTCCTCCTTGGCCAGAGCACTCTAAAATTTAACCTGAAAGACGGGTTCCGACCGTGACGGGAAGTGGGGGGTCAGGCAGACCTCATTCTACTCTTCAGCATTAACGTGGACCAGACTTTAATAAGAAACATTCACATCTATTCTCTCTGAAGCCTGCACCCGGAGGCTACATCTGCATAAAACTCGGTCTCCACAACCTCCTATCATAACCCAGACACTCCCTTCTGTTAATAATAACTCAACCAATGATCATCAGAACATTTTTAAATCTACCCACAACCTGGAAGCTCCCCGCCCCTCAAGCTGCTGTGCCTTTCTGGACCGAAACAAGGTATTTCTTACATGTATTTGATTGATGCCTTCTATCTCCCTAAAATGTAGAAAACCAAGCTGCGCCCCGACCATCTGGGGCACGTGTTCTCAGGACCTCCTGAGGGCTGTGTCTCGGGCCATGGCCACTCATGTTTGGCTCAGAATAAGTCTCTTCAAATACTTTACCGAGTCTGACTCTTTTCATCAACAACTCGTTGTTTAATTTTCATCACAACTGATATTTTCTTGTTCGTTTCTACCTGTCTTCCTCATCAGGCAATCTCCTAACGAGGAAGACAGGGGCTGCCTGCCCCATTAAAATCACTCCATCTAGGTCTGGTAAATGATTAAGTGAATCAATGGTGTGATATGACACTGACTCGACTTGCCTTTGGATGTAATCTGCACACAGTCAAAAAGGTTGGGGGTAAACGAAAACCTGAAAGGAAAAATTACACCACTAAAAATAAATTTTACTTAAATAGTTGTTCTAACATTTTTCCCCTACGACGCGGCCAATCTTGAGCTTCCCAGAATTAAGCAAGTTCAATGTTAACAACAACAACAAAAGCCTCTGCTTTATTAAAAATACAATTAATTCCTGAGTGCTGTTTCACTAAGTCGTTGAGAAAGAAAAAAAATATTGTGAAGTCCGTAATGAGATTTGGGAGCCATAAAGACATCTGATGAATCTCGAAACTTCTCTGCTTCTTACCTTCCAGCCTGCTCCATCTTAGGGGCACAAAGGCTAATAGAGATCCTGCTTCAGTGTTCCCCTCCTCCAGAGTGACAGCCTAATTACCCACGCTGTAATCCTGGGGCTCTGCAGGAGCTGTCTCCAAGCACATTTTCTTTTCCTGGGGCTACTGTTTCAAGTCTAGATACTGTGGGTGCCTGGGCTGCTTCATCTCACACTAGGCTCAGGGCAGGATGGAAAACCAAGACCCCTCTGGAGAATCGGGATGATCTGTAAATCTGCCTTTGCAAAGATACCTGAACCAGAGGGGGCTAAGCGTCCGCCAAAGGCTCAGAAGTATTCATCTTTATAATTTTCTCCAGCAGATCTGGCAGCTCGAAAAGTGAAACCTTGCTACACTTGGAAAACAACATTCTCATATCCAGAGAATCGGACACGGAGAAGAGCCCAGGGAGGCTGGAGGGCTCATTGAGTGATGGTGGTGGGGAGGAATGGAGGTGCTCAAACCAGGACAGATTTTTGTCTTACTGCCTCCTTTGCAATTTGATAAATAATTGTACAGTTCCCTCACCCTTATAAAAACAATAAAACGAAACAAATGGCATTTTTTCACCTGACAGAAGTGATGTTTATCTTTGAAGAAACACAAATGCATTCATTCATTCATTTACTTATTCGTTCCAATTCTAAGTGAATACTGGCCACGTCCTGAGTATGGCGTCAGGACCCAGGAATACCACCAAGTACAACCTCCGCACGTGCGCAACGAGGGACGACACGTGCCCTGCTCACCGTGCCGCTGCAGACCCAGGAGCAAGGAGTTACCACCCCAGAACTTGCGCTCAAAGAAACCACTAGCTGTCCAACAACCACAGTGCGACGACCTCAGGTCACTGAAACACTGAAATCCTTCTCTTACTGGGAGGGCAGCCTGACGGTCGGGTTGCTGGCGGTCCTTCCAGGTCACCAAATGGGGGAACAGCAGGATGCAACTGGGGGAACACCAGATGCCCACTGGTAAAAGCCCCGAACTGGAAACAGCCACAGCATCCTTCAGTAAGGCATGGCCAAGTGATGTAAAAGCGTACAGGGAAGTACATGCTACCACGAAAACATCTCTAAGACACTGAAAAACGTCATGGCGTTACTGGGGCTTCCTGTCCCCATGGCTGGAGGGTGGGGATGGCAGAGGAAATGTAGTGGGAGACAGCACGGAGGCGAGCTGCAGATTGGGGGTGTCTTAACTAAGCCTCATTCTATTTATTAGTGGCCTAAGCAGATGCTGACAAACCCTGTCAGCATGGGAGGGGGACAAGGTGCAGGCGGGGGCGTCTGGGAAGGCCCCAGGGTCTGGGTAATTGTAGGAGAAGCTGCGGCACACAGGGCAGGGTTCATAGTGGGTTTCCCCCACAGAGATACCGGTATCCCTCCTTTTCCACCCACCCCCAAAACATCAACTTCCAAGGGGATTCTGGGCATTGAATTTAGGGACCCGTTATTAGTTTCTTTCTTTCTGTTTTCCTGTATAAAAGACAAGTATGTATAAACTGCACATTTTAAGTAACTTTCATGAAGAATACATACTCTGGTATATACACACATACACACATGTGCACGTATATACATGCATGTATACACACATACAGATATTTAGATACATTTATACAAGTAATAACGCACACACAGAGACACACATGTATTTTGTTTCCTGGAAGGAGCACAGCAAACTGAATGGTGATCCTATGGAAGCTTCTCTGTACTAGGGTTGGCAGATTCAATGTTCATGTTTACCTTTCTGTCATGGCCCGATTTTTTAACTAGATACAGTCACTAATGTTTTTGTTGTTTGAAACTTCCAAGAGGATTCTGGGCATTGAATTTAGGGACCTGTTATTAGTTTCTTTCTTTGTTTTCCTATATAAAATTAACAGCAGCAGCAGTAGCACTTATTGTGACAATAAATAAGAACATGGAATAAATAAGAACACACTAAAGTAGGACTTATTTGAGAGGAACACACTCCCAGCTGGTGCACGGGCAGCCGCCGCCCCTCTGCAGAGTATCAGGCCTTCAAGTAGTACCTCTCCTCTCCCCTAGCTCGGGAATTCTACTTTTAGGAATTTATATAGATCTACTTAAAATGTTTTCCATGACTTACATCTAAGATTGTCTGTGAAGTGTTAGAACAGTAAAAAAATAGAAATGTAGATATTCATTAATGTAATTGAATGTAAAACATAACCACTAATGTCATGTTCTTGAAGATAATGTTTTGAAGTCAGAAAATGCTCACGGCATTTTATTTTTATTTTTTTGAGATAGGGTCTCACTCTGTCATCCAGGCTGGACTGCAGTGGTGCAATCATGGTTCACTGCAGCCTCAACCTCCTGGGCTCCTGGACTACAGTTGCAAGACACCATGCCTGGCTGGTCTTGAGCTTCTGCGCTCAAGTGATCATCCCACCTCAGCCTCCCAAAGTGCTGAGATTACAGACATGAGCCACTGCCACCGCCCACAACGTGAATGTTGATGGCCAAAAAGGAACCTGTAAAAACCAACTGGTTTTAACTTTGTAAACAAACATGATTTATAAACCTATACACACATCTCTGCTATGCCAGACATACATGTATATGAAACCCACACACATTCATGCATGGTCATGGAGAGTCAGCAAGTAAGCACTAACTAGATTAAGAAAAACTGGCAGAAAGTACAAAACATTGACAGTTGATATGGCTGATTAACCTCCTTTCAGGCCGGTGGAGACTACTAGTGGTTTGCATATCATTCTTCACGTGTTCTATTAGTTTTATAAGCTGAAAAAATTTGGCCATAGCATTCCCCTGTTTAATTTCGACCACCACCACATCTGCTAAGCGACCCTCTATTTGCACTTAAACACTCCTGATCATAAGGAAGGTGGATTGTAGTCAGGCTGCTTGCCACGTGACTCTGTGGACACTGAATAAAGACTGGCCCACAGCGACTCTCTAAGCAGATCACGTGTCCACGAATTAGTTTCCATGTGGCACAGAGCATATCTGGGGAAATGCTCTTTACTGCGATCTGTCCCTTTACTGAAACGACTGCATTTTAAGCAAAAGTCCTTCTGGGAAGTTTTCTCAAAGAGCTGCTTGCAGGCCTGCCTTTCTTCTGGACTTCCCTCCCTCTCTTTCCCCTCCTTGCCTTTCCTTCTTTGTTTTCTTTCCTTCTCTTTTCCTCTCTTAATTGATGCCGCCTCCCCAGCGTGCAGTGTTTTAGCTGCACACAGGTACCCAAGCGTCCCTTCAAAGGCTCCAGCCTGAGCGTAGCTGAGCATACGCAATCAGGCAAGCTGCTTCCCGGCTCCCTCCAGGACGGTGTCTTGCAAGGGAATTACATTTTCTCCACTGCCATTGGCCACCTGCTGGTTCCCGATCCACACTCTGTTACTGTGCTTATTGGCAAAGCCCACAGATTCTATCTGGAGCCTGGGGAGGCGACAGAGGTGCATCTATCAGTAATCTAATTCCACACGCCTGGTGAAAGGAGCCAATGTTATCACAGCAAAGACTCGCCTCTTGCTATATTGATTTTTATATTAACAATAAAGGACAGCTGGTCCCCCAACGAGCAAGGCTATGAAGAGAAGACGAACGTCCCCACTTCCCTCTTGGCCTGCAATTTGTGAATATTCTTCGGCTAAAATTCCTGCTTCGTCACGCCTGACAATCTCTCCTTTTAGGCCAGTGGGCTCTCCATTCTGTGTACAGTGGCTCAAGGCCAATCTTCCACTGATGGACCTGACACTTTGTCTTCCACGTCCCCAATCAGTCCAGGCTCAGGAAACTAAGCTGCTTTTAACTGATAGAATTCTTGGCTCTGGTTCCATATCCTTGCACTGAGCCAGGACCTCACTGAAATATTTCTCCTGGAGTTGGCATATAAATTCTTCATTTTTCTGGAAGTTTACTTCTGCGACGCTCTCAGTACTTCCCCCACAACGATGAATATTAGCTGATTTGCTTGTTTGTCTGTTTAATTCAGTCCCGCTCCACCAGAATATGACCCGCACAGGAGCAGAGACCTTCTCTACCTTGTTTGTGGCTGCATCTGCAGTCCTAGAACAGGGCAGACACCTGAAAATATATGCATGGGTTCTGCCTTCTTTTACATAATAATATTGCATATTTAATCTTCCCTAAGCCTATTCCTCCTGCTTATCATTTTAATGGATATCTCTCCTCCAATATGGACAGAAGAGCATGGTTAAATAGTTAATCTATGTAAAAGTCAAGAAACCTTAAAGAAAACAGAGATGTTTTGGCTAGAGATTATTCAATGCTTACATATAATTGGTGCATGAAATATTAAATAAAGTAGCACCCACTAGATGCTTCACAAGGATCTTTTGGGGCTGTTTCTCAGACCTATTTCTGTTGGTTACTGATGTCCTTCGAACTCCCCAGAGTCTCTGAAGTGGGCTCTTAGGAGTGACGGGTGTACGAAAAGATGAAATTGACTCAGACTCCCATGGTGTTGCCATATGCTGTTTTCAGCTGTCCAGCATCCTCCTAACAGGGAATTTCCTCTTTCCCACTGTGTGCAGTGTTTGAAAAGAACGTAGTCCAATAACTTATTGCTGTGTCACAAACCATTCCAAAAATTTCTGTCTTAGCCACATTTATTTCACTCATGAATCAGTCATTTGGGCAGGGCTTTGCCAGGACGTCTTGCCTCAGCTCTACATGCTATTACTCAAGGTGGCTCAAATGCTGGGGTTAGAACCATGGAAAAGCTCAGTCACCCACATTTGGCAGTAGAGCTGTCTTTCAGCCAGACTGTCAGCAGGAACCCTTCAGGCAGCCTCTCTACATGGCTTGAGCTTCCTCACAACATGGTGGCTGGGTTCCCAGGGCAAGCAACCCAGAAGAGACGGATGGAGGCTGGCAGAAGCCACATCAACTTTTATACCCAGCAAATTTGATTCATCAGATAAGTCACAAACCATCTCAGGTCAAGAGGATGGAAAAGAATTTCTAACTCTTATTGAGAAGTAGTAAGATTCTGGGAGAGTGTGTGGGTCTGATAATATCACTATGGTCATTCTGGGGAGATACATTCTGGCACTTTCGGTGGGTCAAAGTCCTGGCTTTCCATAACACAAGCTGTTGGGTCTCTGCTGGACCTTCCACCACATCCTGTCTTCAGTCTTGTTGGAGTTAGGCAATAGGCCAAAGAGATGATCTCCAAGAATCTCTTTCTTGAACTGAAAGATTTTATTGAGATGATTAGAGGTGTACATGTATTTGTAAGAAATAATACAAAGAGATCTCATGGACTCTTTACCCAGTTTCTCCCAATAATGACATCTTACAAAATAATAGTACACTACCACAACCCGGATATTGACAGTGATGCAATTCTCTGATCTTCTCTGAGATGTCCACAGTTTTACTTGCACGTGTGCATGTGGTTGTGTTTTAGTTGTAACAATGTTTTTCCATATGTAGGTTGTATGTCCACCCCCACCAGGTAAGGATACAGAGAGTTCCATCTACACAAGTAGCCCTTCTTTCTCCCTTTATAGCCAAAGCTGCATCCCTCCACCATCCTCTCCATCTCTAACACCTGGAACTCATTAATCTGCTCTTCATTTCTGACATTTTGTCTTTTCAAAAATGTGATTTGAATGGGATCATATAATATGCAACCTTCTGACCTTGGCTTCTTGTCACTCAGCATACTTCCTTGGAGGTTCCTCCAAGTTGCTGTGAGTATGGACAGTTTCCTCCTTTTAATTGCTAAGTGGTATTCCACGGTACATGGTTTGTTTAACCATTTCCCCACTGAAGGATGGTTTCTCCAAGATGTTTAATCATAAGCAGTGGCATAAGGGCAAAACAAATGTTGGTATTGTTTGTTTTCTTTTCAAAAATGGCAGCCTGGATAGGGACCTCGGCTCCTCCTACAAATCATGGCTGAGGTTCCTTTTTAGTGTTAATGGTTTACGAGCCAGGTGAGGGGCTCTGACAGGTCTGCTTTTGCTTAAATTATCTCAAATCAATTTCTATTACAGGCAACCCATTGTGTACCAAACTGACACACCCCTAGAGCATGGGCCTCATGTCGACAATCCAAAAATGGATATTGGTGATGGCCTCTCATTTATTGGAGACCTATTTTAAAATCCTTTATTATTAAACTTTGATATCTTCACCTTTTTGGTTTCACTGTTGAGACAGGGTCTTGCTGTGTCACCCAGGCTGGAGTACACTGGTATGATCTCAGCCCACTGCAGTCTCGACCTCCTAATCTCCCAGGTGCAACTGATCCTTCCACCTCAGGCTCCCAAGTAGCTGCAACTAAGGGCATGAGCCAACACTCCTGACTAATAGTTTTTAATTTTTTCGTAGAGATGAGGTCTTACCATATTGCCCAGGCTGTTCTCAAACTCCTGGGCTTAAGTGATCCTCCTGCCTCAGCCTCCCTAAGTGTTGGGATTATAGGCATGAGCCATTGCACCTGGCCATCTTCACCTTTTGAATATGTTACTGTCAACCAGACTTTAAAAGGCAAATAAAAATCAGCAAAATAATAGAAATAAAAGAGATACAAACCCTAAATATTTCGGCACAACAAATAATTCAAGAAACAGCTGTGCTCACTAATCAATGGAATAACAATATTGTCTCACAATAACAAAATTGTCTCCCACAATTCCACAAAATGGAGATTTGTAGACATTCAAAATGCAAAAAAAGAAAAAGAAAGTTTACAGGCAGAGTCTCACTTGATCTCATACTTCACTGAAGCTTGAATAGTGAAATAAAAGGAATTAATTTTATGACAAGGGCAATTCATCTGAGAAAAATACACTTAGAACAAAACCACCTACAGAAACAAAAACAGAAGCGTTCCTAACTAATAACTTCTGGAGACTTGGGTTGTGCCTTATTAGACTATAGGGCACGATGATTCAACAGGTTTCTTTCTTTCTTTCTTTCTCAATATCCTTGAGATGATAATCTTTACATCAACAATTTTTTCTAAACACTGCTGTCAACAATTTCATCACCTGGAAATGTCCAAGATCTCACACAGAGCAGGACTTTCTCAGATCATCCCACATACTGGGAAGGTCAGTGAAGACTGTTCATTTTGGTGGCCCTTTTGTTGTTGTTGTTGTTACAGAGTCTCACTCTGTCACCCAGGCTGGAGTGCAGTGGCACGATCTCGGCTCACTGCAACCTCCACCTCCCGAATTCAAGCAATTCTCCTGCCTCAGCCTCCCAAGCAGCTGGGACTACCGGTACCCGCCACCACGTCTGGCTAATTTTTGTAATTTTAGTCGAGGCGGGCTTTCACCATATTGGCCAGGCTGGTCTCAAACTCCTAACCTTGTGATCCACCCGTCTTGGCCTCCCAAAGTGCTGGGATTACAGGTGTGAGCCACCACTCCCAGCCTGGTGGCCCATTTTTTTTTAACATCCCTTCTTTTGGTGACAGCACTCCGATTGCTTCTCAAGGTAGCTGCCTCTCCAAGACTATTAGGCAAGGGGTACTATTCTCCCTCAGTCAAAACAGAACACGTGAACAACACTCGGCCCAACAGACAGACAGACACACACACACTCTCTCTCTCTCTGTCTGCCTGTCTGTCTCTCTCTCTCTCTCGGGACGGCAAATCTTGAGTGGAGGGAGTCAGAGAAAAAAAGATGCAGGAGTCAACATTCTGTTAGCAACCCTCTGGCAAGGTCATTGTGTTCCTGTTAACTGATAAGTGATATTACTGATCTTGATCATCCTACTGTCTCTCTTGCAATTCCTTCTCTATCAGGGCAACCACAGGGCTTCTGTGGCTGACCACAAAGGAGGCCTGCTCTACAAAGACGAGCAGAGACTCCAGACCCTAAGCAGTTTGCTTTATGGCCAACATCGTATTTACCCTCCCTCACTAGAACATCCACTCTAAGTCACAAAAGTAGGATATGAGTGAACAGGGATTTTAAAGACCCACCCAACTGTCATGATGGAGATGGAGATGCGTAAGCTTTAGGGGAAGTAAGGTCTGGGGGGAAGTGTTTTTGCCATGATGAGAAAGGAACCCCTGCAAGGCTAGGAGCCAAAACTTCTGACTCCTGCTGAAGCACTCTTTTCTTGCAGCCACAAATGACTTCTTCTCAGGTTTCTTTCCTAACTCTCACGAAAGCACCAGGCCAGTTCAATATTTGAAGGCTGCCATGCTAGAATGCAATACATCCTTCAGTGATCACTTTAACATATCCAATCTATTGATAAACCCCAATTAAGTGTCTCCTGTCAATTAATTAAAGCTGAGACAAATGAAATACTGGTTTTTATTTAAAGTTTAGTAAAAAATGGCATGCAATTAGCTGGCAACAGACGCGATCTCAACAGGGTTTCAATTATGTTATGGATGATAGTTTTCCTAATTTGATACAAAGCTGTAATTAAGAATGTAATTAACTCTTGAAGTTGTAGTGATGTCATGCACCACAAGAACACATAATGACCCCTGTTGTTCTCGTGCAAAAAGCCTTTAGCAAGTCAAATTAGTCCTCTAGGAGAGTGTGTGTTTCTACTTATCATTTAAGTACACAAAATGATTTCTAATGGGCCTTTAGCCAGTAGGTTGGTTACATGTACGATGCCAGGAAAATGCAAGTAACATCACTTTTCCAGCACCTGCTCTCCAGAGATTTGGAGAACTAGAAATTTGGAGCTGTTTTTCATTACTGATAAGGAGCCATTTGTGGTCCAGCAAAAAAGAAAAGGAAACTCAAAACTGGTCCTCTAGGAATTTATCTTCAAACACAAGTCAGGTTCAGTATTTTTTCCAAACTTCTGTTTTTGATTCATTCCTCAGTAAGAGTTAGGGTGAGATCCATGTCTGTTTTTTTCACCATCATGTCCTCAAAGCCGAGCCCAGCCTGACATCCAACAGGTCCTCAATAAACACTTCTTGTCTAAACTAACTCATATACACTGTCCTCTTTCCAAACTGTCTATATTTTTGATGTCTTCTCTGAGACCATAGCACAAACAAATGGCAGAGCCAAAATTTGCTTGTTTCTGAGATCTTTAAAATTTCCACTAATTTATAACTTTAAAAATTTTAGACAGGGTCTCACTCTATCACCCAGGCTGGTGTACAGTGGAGTGATCTCAGCTCACTGCAACCTCCATCTCCCAGGTTCAAGCCGTCCTCCTGCCTCAGCCTCCCTAGTAGCTAGGACTACAGGTGGGTGTCACCACGCCTGGCTAATTTTTGTATTTTTAGTAGAGACGAGGTTTTGCCATGTTGGCCAGACTGGGCTCGAACTCCTGACCTCAAGAGATCCGCCCACCTTGATTTCCCAAAGTGCTGAGATTACGGGCATGAGCCACTGTGCTTGGCCTAATTTATAACTTTTATTCTCCTCCAAAGCACTCCTTTAAGAAAAAAAATCCCTAAGGGAATTATGTGAAGGGAAACAGAAAAGAAATATAGACTATATCAAACTTTCGTTTCAGCTTGACTCATCTTGTTTGTGGGTGGGTTTGTTTCTTCATAGATGTGAGTTTGCCCAGTTTTCTTCCTTCATGTTTCATCATCTGGTGTTTGAACATCCAGTACCAAGATCTGGACCCCTAAACAAATGATAAACATTTCTGGCTTGAACAGATAAATGTGTTATCAGTTGAGTTTACTGAACGTCTGTTCTTACTTCTTTTTATTATATAACCACATGGCAACCCAGTTGCTCTTGGCTTTGTTCCTCAAAGAAATCAGTTAAGAAAGGAGAAAGTTTTGCTTAGGAAAAAAAAAATGAGGACAGAACTGCATTTTGTGCAGGTCAGTAGAGAAGATAAGAGTCTTCTCAGAAGATTATGATGGAATATGTGGTTTTGAGCAGTCAAAAAGTCCCACACGGGAATTAAACACATGCCTGAAACAGATTTGGTTACTGAGCAAATAGAAAAGATCAAGCCCTCAGGATATTTATGTAACTGCATTTTAAAGTACATAAGGGTGATAGTTATTCAAAAAAATTGAGGTCACATGGATCTATTGTTAAGGTCTCAGCTTTAGTTGTGGGTGGTGGGTTCCCAGGTGCTCATTACACTATTTAAAAATAAACAAATAATTATGTAAATATAAGTGAGTCACAGACAGCCCCAGGAAAGGAGTGTATCTTGGAACAAGGGTTATGATTAAGCCAATTGTGTACCTGTAGTCAAAATGATAATAATAATATTAATAATGAAAAAATTAACTTGAGGTGATGTAACATTCAAATTGTTTAAATAAAAAGCTGTTAACAATAATGGGACCGAGACAGTCTCTTCCTCCCCATGCATTGACACCAGAGGTCCATGAATAGGCATAATTTTAAGTTGGATCGTGGTCTTTGCATATCCGTGACACAGAGCCTCACAGCCTGCACCACCATTCTACAGCTGCATTTTCTATTGCAGAGCCTGGTTTCCACCAGTGATTTCATAGTGGGCCCTCACTTAGTTCCTTTCTAAATGGGATGCCTGCTGAACTCCCATCCCTTCCCAGGAATGGAAACATCCTGTCTCCAAAATCAACTAAAAATCCTCAGTGAAGTCCATTGGGTCTGTCTTACTGCTGTGGAGGTGGTGGGGAAGCAAACTTAGGAAGGAGGAGGAAGGGAACCTTGTCCCAGTGGTTTTGCCAGCAACACTGAGATGTGTGGCCCATGTGGGACCCCACACGCCAGGAGCCGCCCGACTGTGGGAACCAGCAAGGTCCCTGGGTTCCTGTTAGAACCGAGTCTAACAGACTCAGTGACAAAGCGTGGTAATATGCTCAGGTGGCTGTGCCTTCTTACCCTATGTAAGAAACAAAAACAAAATAAACCAATGAAAGCGCTCCTTTCTCCTGCCTGGAGGATTTATTTTTTGATTCTCAAAATGCACTCCAATCTGTATCAGTCTCTTGGAGCTGCTCTTACAAAGTGTCACAAACTGGGTGACTTAGAACAAGAGGAATTTACTCTCTCACTATTCTGGAGGCCAAAGGCTGAAATCGGGGTGTCGGCAGGTCCACACTCGCTCTGAGGGCCCTGGAGAGCATCTGTTCCATGCTGTTCTCCTGGCTTCAGATGACTCCGGCTGCGCTTGCCACCCCTGGGCTTGTGGATGTGTCACTCCAGCCTCTGTTTTCTTATTGCATGGCCTTCTCCTCCTGTCTCTCTTGGGGTCTGCACATGGCCTTCTCATGAGGACCCCAGTCACTGGATTAGGGGCCCACCTACTCCAGCATGACCTCATCTTCACTAATTGCATCTGCAATCACCCTGTTTCCAAATAAGGTCACATGAGGTCCTACATGGATAAACATTTTGGGGGGGCCGCTATTGAATCCAGGGCACTAAGACACACATCTCTCTGTCCTGCCACCGTAGGCTCCCGACCTTTCCTGCACCGTAGGCTCCCGACCTTTCCTGCAGGAAGAGAGTCAACCTGAAAGTGCCGTTATTTTTGTTTTAGAAAAAGTTGGGTGGATTTGGTGAGTAGAAAAGGCTATCGCTACCCTGGCGGGACCGGCAGCAAATCTCATCTGAAATGGTACCGTTTTCTTCCTTCTTTTAAAACTCAGCTAGCCTCTAATTTTACCCTTTCCCTGTACAAGTCCAACTGTGTGGCCCTGACACTTGGTTTCTATTCTTTTATGTAAATATTACATGCATTTAGCGATACGTGGAATGCAGCTCCTTACCCCTGCAGCCTCAACCCGTTCCTCTCCCCACACTGATGCTGGGGCAAGGGCACAGCGGCTTCTTTCTGTTTGTGAAAGCTCCAAGCCCTCTTGTACCTCGGACTCTCACATGCCCCTCTGCCTGAGCATGTCCCCTCCAAGGGTTGTGTGCCTGGTCCTTCTAACTGTCTCAGTTCCCGATCAAATGCCTCCTCACTGAAGAATCTTCCCAGACCATCCATCCTATTTAAAACAGACTTCCCATCGCAACCTGACTCTGGGTAACATATTGCCTGCTTTCATGTTTTTCAATAATCCTTCTGAAATTCACATTTATTTGCTGGTTTCCTTGTTGACTGTCTCTCTCCCCCCTCACAGGGTGGACCGCTGGAATGTGAGCTCTGTGAATCGTCTCACAACCATTTGATTTCATTCCCTGTGGCTGCCTAGCAAAAGGCCCACATTGAGTGGCTTAAAACAATGGAAATTTATTCTCAGACAGTTCTGGAGGCCAGAAGTCCAAAATCAGGGTGTCAGCAGGGCTGGTTCTGCTGGAGGTCACGAGAGAGCATCTGCGTCTGTCTCTCCCAGCTTCCGGTAGCTGCCGGCAGTCCCGGGCTCCAATTTCTGCCCCTGTCTTCACAAGGTCCCTTTTCTGTGTGTCTCCTCTCCTCTCCTCTCTCCTTATAAACATACCACTTACTGGATTTAGAGCCCACCTGAATCCAGTATGTCCTCATTGAAACTCAACTAATTATATCCGCAATGACTCTATTTCCAGCTAAAGTGACACTCTGGGGTTCCAGGTGGACGTGAATTTGGGGGGACACTGTCCATCCATGATATCACTGAATTCCTACTATCCAGATGCCAGATGGTAGCTCTTAATCAAAACTTGAGGGATACATGAGCACGGGAGTTTTCTGTCCATGACACATTCAACTGCAATTTTGAACAGCCTCGAATAGAAGGCCTGATGGGCAGCAGGAATTCATGCCTTCCCCAATTAAAGAAAAGATTGTTCCTTATAAAGCTCAGAAATCACCTGAACACCAAACACCCTGATCTGCAATAAAGACAGAAATGGACAACACATTTCTTCCTTCTTTTCTCATTCCAGGGATATTTTTGGCTCCAACAATAAGTGACAGAAGTAACAGATTTCTCCACTGAGTAAGATAAAAGTCCTTTGATCTCCGAGAGGCTCTTGTTTGCTTTCGTGCCAAGAGCTATTAAATAGATTCCAAATTCAAGTGTCTCCCAGGGACCCTAACCATTTCTAGGGTTTCCCACCCTTTCTTCTCAGCTGTGAGTGATGGATTTAATCAACTTCTCGGACAACTTGCAGGAGGAAGGGACTATCTAGCCTCAAACAAGGGGCAGGCTTTTCTTTTGAGGGAAGTCAAAGACTCTCTTAGGGGAAAAATATAATAAAATAAATGAATCCCCACATGCTTGGCCATTTCTTTTGTCCTCCTAGTTATAACAACTTGATCCCCACACTGTTTTCACTGTAATTCTGCCCACAGCGTCTGTGCTATGCAATCACCTCATGGCGCAGAAATACCGCCAGTGCCAGCTCTCTCACCTCCTTCCTAACAGGATCCCAGTTTGACCAGTTATTTATGCTCCTCTGCTGGCCCCGTCCACCATCCCAGGAGCTGGATCCTAATTGGTCTAAGCTAATCACGGTGAAAAGAAACCCTTATCCTGCAGGACTTGGAGAAAAGAAAGTTCAGCTGTTGTTTGATCCAGCGAGTCCTTAATTCCCCTATTACACGTGTTCTCAGCTCACTGTTAAGAAAGATCGAGAAAAGCCAGTCCCGATAACTGGATCATTCTCGCCTTTGGGAAAAGAATTCTTAGTGCTGCAGGGCCTCCAGCCTGCCTCAGCGCGGTGGCGTGCAGGATGGCAGAGTGGGTAGGAATTCCTGGAATGAAGACAGACACTGGGGGTGCCAAGGCTGATTCTGCCATTTAACATCACTAAGTGGCCTCAGACGAGTGACTTAGCTTGTCGGAGCTCTCCTTATGACCAGCTATGAAAGGATGTCCTGTCACATGTGCAGGAGATAGATAGCAGAGATGAAAACATCCGCTCTGACACTGACAAAGGGGATCCCTGGAGATGTGGCTTCATAAGGGTGAGTCCAGAAGGCCTGGCTCTGTGCTGCCCTATGGGTTACACCTACCTCCCCAACCCCTGAGCCTGCCTTCCCAACCCAGAGCAGATGAAAAGACACCCTTCTTGTAGGTCAGAGGCTGCCAGAGGAAGCAACAGCTTGGGCTAAGCTTGCTACGTTGCCTCTCTGTGCACTAAGCCCCTCTTCCTTCCATGAGGAGAGGGAGGATGGAGCAGGTTGAGGAGTGGGCTTTCCCTGCAGCCTGGGTAGTCCCTCCACTGGGGAAACACAAATACAAGGCAAGAAAGCATCCCTCCTCCAGAGCCCATGTGCGGGAGGCGAGCCGAGTGCAGCTGGAAGCCATCATTGATGTCACTGGGTGAGGATCAGCCTGTGAATGAAAGTGCATTCTTTCTCAGAGCTGCCATCATAAATTAGCACAAACTGGGAGAGAACTTTATCCTCACCGTTGTGGAGGCCAGAAGTCTGAAATCAAGGTGTTGGTAGGGTTGGACTCTCCTGGAGGCTCTCAGGGCGAGTCTATTTCATGAGTCTCCCAGTTCCTGATGGCTGTTGGAAATTCTTGGTGCTCCTTAGCGTGTAACTGTCCCTCCGATGTCTGCCTCCATTGCTACATCACCACCTACACCGTGTGCCTCTGTGTCCACGTCTTCCTCTGCCTTCCCGTAAAAGATACCAGTCACCCTGGGCCATATGGTGAAACCCCATCTCCACAAAACATAAAAATCAGCCAGGTGTGGTGGTGAGCGGTTGTAGACCCAGCTACGCAGGAGGCTGAGGTGGGAGGATCACCTGAGCCTGGGAGGTTGGGGCTGAAGTGAACCAATTGTGCCACTGCACTCCAGTCTGGGCAACAGAGCAAGACCTTGTCTCAAACAAACAAACAACAACAACAAGAAAACCAAACCCACCAGTCATTGGATTTGGGAGGCACCCTAATCCAGTATGATTTCATCATAACTGACTCCATTTACAAAGACCCTATTTCCAAATGAGGTCACATTCTGCGGTTCAGGGTGGACCTGAGATTTGGGGGGAACACTATTCACACCCACAGAAGGCACCCCAGAAGAAAGCAGAACTGAGAGAGGGAAGGTTCTGAATGTTATCCTTAGGGCACCTCCAGCCGGCTGCCCTGAAGAGTCTCCACTGCCGGACTTTGCAAACCGAGTCAGCACCACTCCAGGGTCCCTTTCAGTGAAGCTGGAAGTTGGGTTTCTGTCACCACTCAGCATCCTGATGAACCCAATCTGAGATAAGCAGAGGATAGGACTCAGCTTCTGAATTTGAGTCGTCTCTTGCCATCACCCCTGCACCGTCAATGACAGCCTGGAAAAATACGGCGTGGAGATGGTCAGGAGAGGCTGAGGGAATGATGTGGACGGTGGACGCAGGGAAGAGGTGGGGCCTCGCTGGCCCGTGCTTGATAAAAACGTTTGAGCAGGCAGCGTGGGGAGCCAGGGCCCACGTGAAGTGAGTCGCCATTTGCAGATGGCCACACCACAGCCTGTGGGGCACCAGGTTCCGGCGGGGGTGCCACGTTTCTTGCACAAAGGAGAGAAGGAACAAAGAATTGTTCTGAAAGTACTGTGGGTGAGTTAAACGCACCTCTGGGCAAATCTAATGGGCTTGATCAACATTTGGTGCTGTCACCATGGCAACATTTTCGGACTTTTACCTTTAAATAACAAAAGTAGAGAATAGAGGCAGAGAAGCGGGTCCCCTCCCGACCAGAGCCTGCTGTGTCCCTCTCATCTAGGGCCACAGCATCTGGCCCCCGCGGCGCACACTCAATGAGAAAAAGGCTTCTGGCTTCCTGAGTAGGTGACACTTCACAATTCCATAATTACAGCGAGTAACAGGAGGACGGTCACAGAAGTGAGGCAATGCTGCATGCAACCTTCGGATCCAGCTTAGCTGAGTTAATAAGGGGTGGCTAGAAAGAAGTACAGATCTGGTCCCGTTGGAGTGTTTGAGACCATCAGTGAGAGCTCCCAGAAGATGTGGAGAGGGTAAAGGAGTGTGCAGACTTCTGCGTCTAGGTCTGACTCATCAGCTCTGTGGCAAGCCACATGCTTATTATTATAACTAGTCTTCATATGAATAATAGTGTTAACAGTTAATAGTATTTGATAATATAAATTGTAGTTTTAATTTTTTAATTTTTTTATATTGACAGATGATAAATATACACAGTTGCAGGGTACATGTGATAATTTAATACACCCATATAATTTGTAAAGATCAAATCAGTGTATTTGAGATCTCCATCATCTTAAATAGTCATCTTTTCTTTATGCTGGGAACATTCAAATTCTTCTCTTCTCTATATTCTGAAACACACAGTACTGTAAACTACAATTGCCTTACTGATCTATCTAACGCAGGGTCTTATTTCCTCTACCCAACCATATATTTGTACTCATTAATCAACTTCTATCCATCCCCACTGGTAGATATAGCTTGCATGTCTGTCCTCACCCAAATATCATGTTGAAATGGGATCCCCAGAATCGGAGGTGGGGGCTGGTGGGAGGCGTCTGGATTATGGGGGTGGATCCCTCATGAATGGCTTGGACCATCTCCTTGGTGATGAACGGGTTCTCACTCTGAGTTCATGGGAGGTGGTGTAGTCGTGTATGACAAACCCCCCACGCCACTCTCTCTCGCTTGCTCCTTCACTTTCTGCCATGACTGGAAGCTCCATGAGGCTTTACCGGAAGTCAGGCAGATGCCAATGCCACGCTTCCTGTACAGCCTGCAGAACCATGAGCCAATTAAGCCTCTTTTCTGATAAATGACCCAGCCTCAGGTATTTCTTTATAGCAATAGAACAGACTAATACACCCATTATCCTCCTTGGCCTCTGGTAACCAGCAATCCACTCTCTATCTTCATCCTTTGATAATATCATGTAATAGTATTTAATTACCATAAATAATCATTGTATTTATCATCACCATTCTCAAAATGTAAAGACTCATACGTGAAGGTTCACAGCAGCATTATTCATAATAGTCAAAGGGTAGAATCAACCTCTTGATTAGTCAAAGGTTTGCATAGTCAAAACGTAGTGGTCTATCTGTACAATGAAATATTATTCAGCCCTGAAAAGGAATGAAAAGAGGCTGGGTGTGGTGGCTCACACCTGTAATCCCAGCACTTCAGGAGCCCAAGGTGGGAGGATCACCTGAGGTCAGGAATTTGAGACCAGCCCGACTAACATGGTGAAACCATGTCTCTACTAAAAATACAAAAATCAGCCAGGCTTGGTGGTGGGCACCTGTAATCCGAGCTACTCGGGAGGCTGAGGCAGGAGAATCGCTTGAAGCCATGAGGTGGAGGAGGTTGCAGTGAGTTCGAGACTATGCCACTGCACTCCAGCCTGGGTGACACAGTGAGACTCCATCTCAGAAAAAAAAAAAAAGAATGAAGAGATGATATATTTTACAGCACAGATGAAACTAAAGAAGGGATGCTGAGTGAGAGAAGCCAGACAGAGAGGTCACATACTGAAGGATTCCATTTATGTGAATTTCCAGAATAGGCAAACCCACAGAGACTGATGGTAGGCTCCTGGTTGCCAGGGGCTGGGGGAAAAGGGAATGGAGAGTGACAGATTAATGGGTACGGGGTGTTCTTCTGGGGTGATGGAAAGGTTTTTAAACTAGGGCGATGCGATGGTTGCACCACATTGTGAATGCACTTAATACCACTGAACTGTACACTTCAAAACGCTTAACTGTATGTGATGAGAATGGCACCTCAGTTTTTGAAAAATGCACGTGTTGGTGTTTATTGTGTGCTAAACATTTGAAGTTCACAAAGAAGATCCTGAGAATCTGTGAGAATAGGTGATTTGCCAAATGTCACAGAGTTAAGAAGAGAAAAAGCAAGATTTGAATCTTTCTCTTTTATTTTGGCTTCTCATTCCTGAAACAAAACAATATGGCTTAATTCTGAACCTGCCTCCTTTCCATCCACCCCCGCCTCGCCAGGTCTCGGCTGGAGGTCAGCAGTGCCGTCACGGGAGATCACTGAAAGGTCCTTTTTTCTGCTTGAGTGAGGATCTTGATCCCCACCCCTCCCCTGAATTGTCTCCTCTACTTTCTGTCATCACAGATACCCCAAATATCCCCAAAGACTCCCCTCATCCCAGCAGAGCAATCACAATTATCCCTGTTACCACCAGTGGAAGAAAATGCCTTCCATCACATTTTTAAAATACCATTTCCCTCTATGGAAACCAAGGGAGACAAGGTAATTGAACCTGAGAGCTAATTAGTTCACAGGCAAGAAGAGCCTCAGCACCAGGTGATGGGACCGGAAGATTTCTCGCGTCTCCTGCTGCAGAGTTGACCAGCGGAGCAAACCCCCAGCCTTGTGCACGGTGCTCACTGACGCTTCATAAAGGTCAGCTCCCCCCAGAAGATGACAGTGGCTGGTCAACAACAGGTTCTTCCTGTCCCAGCCCCAGTGGACCTGCAGCTCATCCCCACCTGGAAGAGTTTCTCCAGCCTAAGGAATTGCTCCTGAAGACAGTACAGCTCTCTCCCAAGGAAGCGCTAAGGGAGACTTGCAAACATTCCTCCATTCACTCAGCAAAGGTTTCTTGAGTGTCTGCAACGTGCCGAACATGGTTCTAGTTTCTCTGTTGTGCACTGGTCCCTGTGGTAGGGTTAATTCCCTTCCTAAATACCATCGGCTGTGCAGTACAACGTGTTTCCAGAATGTGGAACAAGAAATGCATTTCTAGAATCTGAGTCCCTAGAAAAAAATTAAAAAAAAAAAAAAACCTGGCCAAGAGTGATATGTTTGATAAGATTCAGTAACAAAAAATAATAATTTTAAAAACCTGGTTGAGGCTTACGTATAAAACAGACTGTTATGGACTCCTACAGTGGAAGTGCAGGGAAAGGCCTGGGTCCAAAGAGACTGGATTTAGGAGCTGAGGTGATGCCATTGGAATCACAGGCTGCTTCCATCGGCATGGGCTTTGGGCTTTGGAAAGACGGCCACCTGCAGCTCCAGGACTCACAACCCAGGTGAAAAGAGAAGCAATGTTTCCTAATTGTTGCAGATGAAGTCCAAGGACAGATATTCCTTGCCTCTGAATGGCCCCACTTTGAATATTTGCCCAGCTCTGGGCCTCTCATTCCGATGGAATGTACCACTCTCATTGGACAGGCCTGGGGAAGGAACCTCACTCTAAGGGACTGGGAGTCAGGGAGGGGCGGCTCCCCTAAAGTAAAGCAGAGTGTTGGCCCATTGCAAGGAGGGCAGTGACTTCTTGGGGTGAAGAGACTGGTGGGAGTGGGGGACCCATTGCCACTCAACAGCAGGACTCATCAACTGAGGGTATAAGAGTCATGCAGTATGGTGACTTGAAGTTCTTAAGAATACTGACATAGCAAGAAATGTACTGGGAACATCTATTACAAAAAGAAAGTAAAAAGTCAAAATGCTATTAAAGAGATAATACAGTTTTTGGTTTCATTAATTATTAATAGACATCGAGGAATAATTTAGAGTTATATTAAAACTAGATGAAGGAATTCATAATACATTTGGGTCACAAGAGATTATGAAAATATCTGGCCTCATTTTCATGTCACCTGATAGAAATTTATCCTGCAAAACAATTGTGAAATGTAATAATGCATATTAAAATATGGGTCCTTAATAGCTTTGCTGTTTTTTTCCTATTGTTTTTTTTTTTTTTTTTCCAAATCCGGAGAGCTGGCGCTTACAGTTTTATGTGCAGACAGCTCTGAATGTCTTCACTTAGATATTGCTGAATTTCTAGGACACATTTTGACTTCCAGTTGAGTATTTGTATATTCTGACAACTCAACATCCTTTCTCCCTTCATGATAACACCCCACTTTGGGGACAGAAGAAGCTATTACTTCTCCCCCAGTTATGTCCAGTCTAAGAGAGAGAGTAAGTCTATGAAACCAGGTGATAAGGTTTCTGGAAGCTCCTTGCCTCTTACGGTGCCATATAACCAGGGGTGGGTGTGTGAACTAACCCTGGGAAACGGAACTCTTGCCAAAGACTCAGAACCTTAAGGATGCCAGAAGGAAGGAGGTTATCCCTTCCAGCAATGGGGGAAGGCTTCATGTAGCTCCTTTCTTTGATTCCTTCAATAATAGTTCAGGGGTTTCCGCAACCTTCTTAACCTGAAGGACCAGTGCATATCCTCCTTAGCTAGGGCTCACTTTCTGCTTACAGCTAAAGAATGCCAGTTCACTCAGTGGCTGACCATGCTAACATATGTCCAGGATTTTCCCAACATGCCAAAGAAAGGACAATAACCTATCTCACATTTCAGCAATAATTTACTTTGGAGAATCATCACTGATTCTTTCATTTATCGTTTTCTCCAAAACTCTAGCAGGAATCCAATTGATAGATGGGAAAGTGAGCTACAGTGGAAGTGGACGACAAAGGTCTCTTCCTTTTATATGCTCTTCTTGAAGTCTTCAAAAAACAGGACACTAAAAATAACTAAATAGATACTTGCTGCAGAAATCCCGCTGTCCCATAAACATTACACCTCATTCATTCATTAGCCTTTAGCCTTCTAAAAATAACATTACAAAAGAGAAAATAGAAACCCCAAATTGTAAGTTAGAATTTCTTCACAGGATAAAGGGGTGTTGTCCATGCTGAAATGTTCACATCTCAATGTTTTAACCTGAAGTCACTCGAATTGAAGTCTTTCTTGGGAAGAAAAATCTGCACACCTGTTTGAAAAATAAAATCTAGTGTCATTGGTGTCAAACCCAGCACTATCAGGACGAATACAGACTCAGACTGACTTCATTAACAGCACACAATCAGAGATTTTAAAAGCCTAAATTAAGTCTCAAGCCCTGAAAATGGATTACTGACTCCTTGAGATAATCTCTAAAATAAGAGTTCATTTATAATTGTAAGTATCACCAGGCTACTGTCAGTTCTAGGCATCGTCTACACAGGCAGGCACCAAACCATTAGGATCATGCTGGAGAGGTCTGCCAGCAATCAGCACCGTCTGCAAAAATCCAGATGCAGATAAAGCTAGTGTTCCATTTTCTCTGAAAATACCAAGTAATACATTCAGGGTTCTTCTTAAAATAGGCAATTTGCAAATGGCAGTTCTTCAGATTGCTGCTGCCGGGAGGTCTCGTTTTTAATCACGAACCAATTCTTCCATTAGAGCATAAGATAATGATGTTTAAATGTCATCTAATGCCCACTGTTTAACAGCTGTGGTTTTGTCATTCCAGATAATTTAATTTCAAATGAAAAAAAAAAAAGCCACAAAACCACAACACAAAGCCACAGAATCATCTAAAGTTCGGCGGAAACTTCACATTTAGAGAATGGATTGAGTTCTCAGGCTTGCTACTAAGGTCGGGATTCAGGCCTTCCAGCTCTTGAGCAATTTGGGGGAGACAGATTAACTGCCAAGATGGGCGTAGTATCAAGATAATTAAAATGTTAAGGCTCTTTCTCCTTACAAATAAAACTCTCGCTCTTCAGACTGAGATATCACATGCAATCCTTTCTGTTTAAAGTCGGGATCTAGCCACTTTAACTAGACCTCAACTAGTTAAAGTCGGGGGTCTTTAACTAATTTTTTATTTTTTTAATTATTATTATAGTTACTATTATTATTGTTATTATTGTAGAGACGGAGGCTTACTGTGTTACCAAGGCTGAACTCCTGGCCTCAAGTGATCCTCCTACTTCTGCCTCCCAAAGCACTGGGATTACAGGTGTGAGCCATGGAGCCCAGCCTAGTACACAACGTTTTTAAAGAAAGGTCGGTGGAGGCCAGGCGCAGTGGCTCATGAGGTCAGGAAATTGAGACCATCCTGGCCAACACGGTGAAACCCCGTCTCTACTAAAAATACAAAACATTAGCCAGGTGTGGTGGCGGGCGCCTGTAGTCCCAGCTACTTGGGAGGCTGAGGCAGGAGAATGGCATGAACCCGGGAGACAGAGCTTGCAGTGAGCCGAGATCGCGCCACTGCACTCCAGCCTGGGCGGCAGAACGAGACTGCATCAGTCAATCAATCAATGTCGGTGGAAAGAAATGGATGAGAGTAGCCCCATTTTCTATCTCTCCCCAACAGGAAGCCATGGCAATCAACCCTTTCCTCGCCCCTCCTGTCAGCCACGGCCAATGGCAACGCCAGCCTCTGTATATTGGTTCACGTCATTGCCAGGTCAGAATATACCCTTCCAACTCCCTATGGCATCCAAACCAATCTTTCTTTCCACCCAACCTGTCCCATCAAAAAAGCCGTTCCTAACTGGACTGGCCAGATGCACCTTTATCCACCTCTGAACCTACAGAGCTATGGGCTCTTTGAGTGGATGCAGTTCCAAGTGACCACGGAGGCAGGACTACTGAATTTGGCACTGAAATCTTCCCAGATTTGTTCACATATGTGGACGTTGTCTCCCCAGATAGATTATGATTATATCCAGTGATTCTGAAAGGATCTTTTCCTTTCTTTTCCCTTCTTTTTCCTTCTTTCTTTCTTTTCCTCTCTCTCTCTCTCTCTCCCTCTCTCTCTTTCTTTCTGAGGTGGAGTCTTGCTCTGTCACCCAGGCTAGAGTGCAGTGGTATAATCTTGACTCATTGAAACCACCTCTTGGGTTCGAGCGATTCTCCTGCCTCAGCTTCCCGAGTAGCTGGAATTACAGATGCCCCGCTAATGTTTTGTATTTTTAGTGGAGACGGGGTTTCACCACATTGACCAGGCTAGTCTTGAACTCCTGACCTCAAGTGATCCACCCACTTCAGTCTCCCAAAATGCTGGGATTACAGGCATGAGCCACCACGCCCGGCCTGAAAGGCTGTTTTTAAAGCTGAGAATGCACTTGTACGCACGCGCGCACACACGCGCACACACACATTTTCTATGTGACGCACACACAAATGCCATTTTTGAATGTGTAGGGAAGCTCGACTCTACATTTGTTCTCAGGTAAAGAAAAAATAAGATGTCTCAATAAAAGATAAATTGAAAGGATGTGTTTATCTCTTCAAAAATACCTAGTGACAATCTACTATTTTGTGACTCACGAACTTGTGTAACACCAAGGGTATTAGTCAGCTGTTATGTAACAAACCATCCCCAAACTTGGTTGGGTTAAAACAATAGCCATCGATTTAGCTCATAATGCTGGGTTCTGCTGGGATCAAACATGTGTCCCAACTACCAGGTTAGTTGGGTCTCGTTGGTCAAGAATGGCCTTCACTGGGAAGACCTCCCTGGTAATTTATCATATTCCATACTTTCGCCTATGCTTGTTCACATGGTAACATGGAAGGTTCCAAGAGAAAGACAGAAGTGTGCAAAAACCTCCTGAGGTCTGAGCCCAGAAATGACTTCCACGATGCCACTTCTAACTCATCCTGTTGGCTAACACAATCATAAGGCCTGCTGCATGCAAGAGGTAGAAAAATAAGACTCTACCTTTCGATGGTAAGAGCTGAAAAATGTCAAGCCTAGCAGGAGCGAAGAAAACAGCCACCATTCCTGCAATCTACGCAGCAAGCAACGTTGAGACCAGCAGTTCCATGTGCAAATTTCTCCTGATGCCTAACGCTCAGGATGTGTTTTGCCACCCCTTTTTGCTCTTTGTTAATTGGATAAACACACATATTATTTGCTTGAATTGACCAGTAAATAAGTGGTCAGGAGTTATTTTAAGAGACAGGTCTGAAGTTCTGCAGAAACAGTCAATTAAAATCCTTTTTCCCTCATCCCGAATAAAGAAAACTTTGGAGTCAGGCTCAGTCACAATGCATTGCTTTACTATCAGAATATCTGCTTCTAAACTTGCCCCATGAAAGATTAAAGGGAGGAAGGCAAATGCAAGGCACAACCTGAGACAGTGCCGAAGACACTAAAACTTGGGCGCATTTTTACTGATAAATTTCATATTCCTGCTGTCACAGTATCCTTTTTTTTTTTTTTTAAGAATAATAAGTTTTCATTTGCTTCAACAACAAGTAGATAGAATGATTCCTTTTGTTTTAACAACCATAAGGAGAAACCTGAACCCACATGGCATCAATAAGGCTCTGGCACCCAAGTAATAAATGAATACATATCCTAAGGTCTTGGAAGGCAAAGCCGTGTCCTCCTCTTTCATTTTCCCCATCACCGATTTATTGATTCTTGCTCAGGTTGGAGAACACCATCTGCAGGTCAGGTGGGGGCATACATTGCCCTAGGGTGCAAAGATGCTTCCAAAGTTGTTGGCTGTGAATCTTATTTGGGGTATCTGAAAACTGATACAAGAAGAAGACCAAAATATCTGCAAATGATAGTTTAAAAAGACCCTCTTGAAACAGTTCACCAGGGTTAATCCATTCAACTCTGAACCATCATTCAGCCCGCAGATCGTCAATTTATATAAATCATTTCATATGTATTAAGATAAAGGCTTTGAAGCTTTGCCATTATGTCATGTAGATATGTTTTATTAACCCTCCCTTGCAAGCTGCTCCAAAGAAGTATCTGTGTCTTAATACTTGCTACGTTCTCTTAAAGCCTTGTTTTCCCTTAGTAGCTCATACTAATCTATAAACAATAAAGGCTTGCTAGCAAATCTGTGACACGAAAGAGTTACACGTTATCTTTTAACTTGGTTTTATCTGAATAACAACCGTGTCTTCTGGACAAACCTAGCGCCCTACACAAATTACATGTTGGTATCTGAGTCCATTTAGTGGCATTTCAGAGAGGAATGAAAAGCGAGGCAGAGGAATCCACATGAGGAGTAGGTCTCAGGGCTGAAAATTGGTAAATTGGTCAAGTCATCTGATTTTGCATGCTTTGCCACTGCTGCCTATAGAATATATTTACCCACATTTGATTTGTGAGACAGACAATAACAAGACCAGCCAGCACCGTGATGACAGTGGTCAGCTGCTTCCAAGACCTGAAAATTATTTGGTGCCAATGATACAATACAAAGTAAAGAAAGTTTTCTCTCACTCTCTCCCCTGATCCCAGCACTTCACCAATGTCAGGCACAAATCCGAGTGACCATCTAGCACACTTGACAGAGTGTAGCCATTTATACCTGATGTGGTTTGGCTGTGTCCCCACCCAAATCTCATCTTGAATTGTAGCTCCCATAATTCTCCCGTCTTATAGGAGGGACCTGGTGGGAGATAACTGGATCACAGAGGCAGCTTCCCCCATACCGTTCTTGTGGTAGTGAATAAGTCTCATGACATCTGATGGTTTTATAAGCGGTTTCCCCTTTCTCTTAGTTCTCATTCTCCCTTGTCTGCCACTGTGTAAGATGTGCCTTTTGCCTTCCGCCATGATTGTGAGGCCTCCCCAGTCACGTGGAACTGAAAGTCCGTTAAACCTCTTTTTCTTTATAAATTACCCAGTCTCAGCCATGTCTTTATCAACAGTGTGAAAATGGTCTAATACAATACCTTTTTTTTTTTTGGTCACAATGGTGGCATTGTAAATAATACCATCCCATCATTTCTACCTGATTCTTCAAAAATCAAGGCAAATATTCTGGCTCTGGGAGGGACATAGTTCCCAGGGCAGAAGCAGGGCCGTCATTTGTAGATGTTAGAGCCAAAAAGAAGATGGGGAAACTATTAGGCAGGCAGGCTACGCTAATACTACTACTACTACTAACAAATTTCAATATTTTTAAATCTTTGAGATGCAAGTAAAAGAACATTGTTTTTAAAATAGAAAAACTTATTTTAAGGGGCAACTACTGGGGAGGCCTGAACACACCAATAAGGCAAGAACTAGAACTGAGATCTGGAGAGCTAACTGGGATGAACCAACAATAACTCGCTTAGGTATTTCTGTTTTTCTCTGCATTTCTGTGTCTATTTCAGTCTCTGACTTTGATTTTTCCTCCTCATACTTCCTTTCCTCTTTCATGCTTCCCTTACCTTCCATCTCCAAGCTCTCCTACTTCTGCTTCCCGCAGCACACCTCTCCTCCATTCATCGTTTGTTTCTCATCCATGTGCATGGTTAAAGGTAGTTGGACCACAGTCCTGTACTTTTTTGTTCATTTGTTTTGTTTGTTTGTTTGAGACAGGGTCTTGCTCTGTCACCTGGGCTGGCATGCAGGGATGAATTCCTAGCTCACTGTAGCCTCAAACTCCTGAGCTCAAGAGATCCTCCCACCTCAGCCTCCCAAGTAGCTAGGACTACAGGCGTATACGACCATGTCCGACTAATTTCTGAATTTTTTTGTAGAGGTGGGGTCCCCTGCGTTGCATAGGCTGGTGTTGAGGCTCCCAGCCTCAAACAATCCTCCTGCTTAGGTCTCCCAAAGTGCTGGGATTACAGGATTGAACCACTATGCACAGCTGGACCCTGAGTTTTTAATAGGCGCTTAGCTCCACCATACACAGAAGCTGGTATCAGCCAAGATTCCATATTTCTAGGGAAGCACATCTTCTTAGTCCAGCTGGGAAGGAGTGTCCACCCCTGGTTCTTACAACTGACTGGGGACCAGAATCACTTATGGAAAATAATGCTGCTTGGTGTCCTCTCAGAAGCTTAGCATTCTCAGTGAAAAGGCATCACTGTAACTCAGGCAAACACACTCAAGAGTGCCCACCACAACTCTGCTGTGAAAAACTTTGTTCACAGAAGAAACAATGCAGGAAGCACAAGGACACACGGAGGAGACCCCCTTCTCTCTCCCATCATAAGGCCTCCTTCAAATGAGAAAAACCATGAACTCTGCTTTTCAGGAAGGTCTCAGGCTCAAGGAGATAAGTTCATGAGGCTGGAACCTGAGCCAACACTCTGCAGGCTCTTCCACCTTCCTGTTGCCAGCAATAACCCAGGGAGGAAGAACAGAGGACTTCTCCCAGCCTCTCATGGCGGCGGTTTCTCTTATAAAGCCAGTAAAAAACTGCTTAGAGGTCTTCAAAAGAAGCCCAATCCCAGGGAACAAAAAGTCACGGGAGCCACCCCGCAGACTTCGGTTTACGCTTATGGCTATCTCCTTAAAGCACCACCGGCTTTGATCATGGATTTGCCCAAACATGTTTACTCTCGCTCTTACCTGTCTTGAGTTTTGTATTTCTTATTGTGTCTAGTCTAGTATTGAACACTGCCCGAGTGTGTCTAGACTACACTGACAGAATTATTTAACTGTGGGCATCCTGCACCGGTTCTACTGGCACCTAACTCCTGGTCTTTTCCTGGGGTGGGATGTAGGATATGCCTACCCAGCTCAGTGCTAACATCTTAGAGTTATGTGAACACAACTGCAGTCATGTGGTGGGGGTGAGAGGTAGGGACCACATCTCATAGAGTGGAGACCTCGAGGAAAGGAAGAATCCGGGCTGCATGCAGCTTTGGAGACCTTCGGCAGCAGGATTTTCACAAACCTTTACCTTAAAGTGACCAGGCTACACACCCTTGCCTGATTCTCTCCAACCTTCTACCAAATGTTCCCTCTGTGAGAAAAACAATCTGGAATTGTTTTCAAATTTCAAATTTGAACTTCTCCCATTGCTTGGGAGGAAGACAATATCTACTCTCTCACATTTCTCTTTTACTCTGTGTGTTATCATCTCTCTTGTCTCTGGTTCTCATCTGGGTCCTCTGAACTGGCACCATCAGCTCTCTCTCTCTGAGAGCATCTCAGTGGCTAGGCCATCAATAACTGGTGAATTCTGTGCGCATTGCTTAACTCAAAATCTCATTGGATCAACTCATCTAATGAGGCCAGCTCATCTTTTCAAAACTAGGCACCCAGGTACGCATTAAACACCCAGGGATCAGGTGTTTCTTGTGGTTAATTCAAACGTGGATTCAGTGTAGAAAATGGAAATTGCATGGTATGAAACACGGCTGCCTAAAAATTAGGGCTCCAAGGCAGCACAGAGGCCCTGGGACAGTGAGTCTCATGACCAATATCTCTAGTACAATTTTGAGTTTTCAGAAAATTTATCACCTTCCAAGCCCCAGAGTGATGGTTAAAAAGTAAAGGTTGAACACAGGGCTCAGAGTCAGGATACCTGGATTTTCATACTAATCCTACCATAAGCCACCATGAGGAAGTTATCACGTTCATCCCACCCACATGTGCTGTTGCTCTCAGCCTTAAATACCAACACGTATGAAAAATCCAGTACCACACTGGAGAAATGAGAGTATATGCACCCAAATAAAAGAGAAAAAACACCCCTGTCTTCATGGAGCTTCGAGTTAAATGGCGACAACATGTATGAGCACATATCTGCATCCAGGGAAATGCCGTGCAGGACAGGTACAAGGTTCTCTACCAGCGACCTCGGTCCACTCCCCACCGGGGAGAAACATTCCTTCAAAGAAGGGAGCTGAGGTCTTCTTCATGAGTAGATGTGGATCAAAGACAACTCCAGCCTCATCTGTAAAGTTCATTTTCTTCCCCGAAAGAAATGTCTTCATGTGAGGATACAGAGGTAGCAGGAGGGAGGCTCTGATGGCACAGTTTAGTGTCTTCACAGCAGTGGCTGCAGGCAGTTACCCACAGGCTGCAATGGCAAAGAATTATGCAGGCACCTGCTGATGCAGGTTTCCTGGCTGTGAGTTGTACCACAGTTATGAGAGATGCAATCACGGTGGGGAGCTGGGTGAAGGGGACTTGGGGCTCTCTGTACTGTTTGATGCAACTTCCTGGGAGTCTCTATTTTAAATTTTTAAAAAGTTGAAACAAATAAACAGACAAAAAAATCAACATAACACGTTGCCCCGAAGGAAGAACATTTTGCACTGTACAAGTTGCCCGGTAGGAAGGAGCACATTCAACAAAACACAATGCACATGACCCAGTGGGAGGAGAGGGCGGGAGAACCTGAGGCTGGAGAGCTGGGAGGAGCCTGGGGAGCTCCACCACAGAGGGTCACGGGTTAGTGTTTAGAACAATGGAAGCCACAGGGGGTTCTTGGGCAAGGGAATAACATGATTAGATGTGCATTCTTACAGGTGCTCCCTGGCAACATCCTGAACCTGTCCTGGGCAGAAGGAGAGAAGGTAAAATGGGATAAAAATAGGAAAATACTTTGTAACCTTTAAAGCTACATTCATAGCCAAAGGCAGGGTGAGATTACCCCACAGGCTGTCCCACCAAACAAAAGCAAAACAGGGAAACTAGCATGAAGGAGGAATATTTTTCTAAATAATTTGATATTGAAGTCATCCTCATGAGAAAACAAATATTTTGTTGGGTTTTCATCCATTTGCTTTATGGCTAAGTACTATTCTAATTATGAATTGCAGATAGGTTTAGCAGGGCCCCATAATTTATTTTCAGCGTTTGGGGTCTCTAAGGAATTTCATCAGGTCCAGGGTAAATGATTGGGTTTTAAAATTTTTTTGAAAAATTATACTTAATAGAGTTTTCACTTAAAGTCATGTGGGTGTCAGAAGGAAAAAGTGCAGATGAGATACTGAATCCCAGAAAAAGGAAAAGAATTGTGCCCACCGGGAGATATTGCTACGCTCTCTGAAAAGATCTGGGGGTGAGGGGTCAGAATTAAAGTCAGACCCTCTCAGTTCAAGTCGAGTGCCTTCAAAGCCAGCTTTTGCAGGCCTGGGTTAAATGTTAACCCTAAGCAGGAGAGACTAAGTGGGAAAGATTCAACATCAATTAAGGTAAGACAGTCACTATCCCAAGGAGGGCGCAGCTTATTAGAGACCTGGAGCCATGATAGCACCCATAAATTACTTAGAGGCATGACCAAGGATTAATCCAATAATCCATTTATGACTTTAAATAAATCTGGCTGCACACTAAACCCCTTCTGAGTTTACAGACCTACAATATTCACAGCCACTAGCCTCGAATCGGCAGGAGGCCATCATGTCCAGCCCAACTGCTGCATGGTGTTCATAGTACAGAAAATTAACCAGAGCCAAGCAGTCAATAACACATTATCTCCTTCACTGCAGTTATTTATTCTATTTGTTGCTCTTCATTTCAAGCCAGCACCAACTGAAAAGATGGCCAGTCCAGCCCCTAAAAACAGACCCTTGCTGCTTTCTATTGAATCATGAAAGTTTAAAAAGGGGAAAACTTACATATGCACTTTGCAATTAAGAAAAAAAAAACATTTGACAGAATTACAGCTATATTTCCTACATCCATAAAAACCTGGGATTCATTTTGTCCAAAGATCACGGGGTGTGTTTTGATGAAATATGCAGTTTGGGAGGTCTAGCCTAAATCTAGCAATTCCCAAAATGGTACAGAGATAAATATCTTTTATTTATATTATCATATATTTATTTTAATGCCAGTTAGAAGAAAACACTTAGAGAATATCAAACCCTGAAGTTTTAAAAATAGTTGTGCTAAATTAAAGAAATGCATCAATTCAAAGGAAAACATGAATTCCTTGCCTACTCCTGACTTTATTGCCCCATCTTCTTCCTCACGACACTCACAGTTACGAACCTGACTGAAGACAACTTCCATTCTCAGTTCCAAGTGTTGTTCTATCTGTTCCTTTAAGGTGAATCCAGCTCCCTTTCTAGTGACTGGCTACAGAATGGCTCTGTGCTGTGAATATGACTGGAAAGACAGAGAGGAAACTAATGGCTGGACTGGCCCTCCTCTGTTTTTGAGAGAAGCCTCTGTAAAGCTGGTCACTCCCTCTAGCCATAAACATCTAAACTGTGCACCCTAAACACCAACGTCATCTCTCCTGCGTCCATGAGAACAACTAGTCTTGGGGTGAAGCCAGGGTGTCATGAGAGAGACAGAAAGACTTTGATCATTAAGGGGAGAAATAAGTCACTGCCTCAATGAACCTGGAAATCACCCTACTTCTGGAGTTGGTTTTTAAGATAATACATTTCCTTACCATTTAAGGCAGACTATTCATGTTGTTATTTACCTGCAGCCCAACGCATCCTAATTATAAGACGTGAACCTCCAATGATTGGGAAACCCAGGTCTCAATGCTGGATCGGCCCTGAGTCCTGTCTCCTGGGTTCAGGCTTCAGGTCAAAAGCTTTGCATCTCAAATCAGCAAATACTCTCAAAATAAGTGTGCTACTTCAGTAAATACAGGGGACAAAGAGAGACAAAGGGACTTGGACACAAGGAAGAAAGGGAGGCAAGGGGAGGTACAGAGAAAAACAATGTTCACTCATTCCTGTAAGATGCAGTTCACTCCTTACTACATGTTGAATACCCCATAACATCCTGAAGATACGGAAGGTCACAAGGAAGGGCCCATGTCTTCAAGAAATGACAGAGCAGAGAGAAAGACAGAGGAATGCACAACTAAATATGGTCTGAAAAGTACAATATTCTACAAGGATCAAGAAGGAAATAGGAGAAAATTTAAATTTTTTTTTTTTTTAATTTAGTTGGTGCTTACAACTGAAATATATGACTGGACTGGTCTCTGATCACTGAGCAGAGTTTTATGTAGGGCTCTCAGTTTTCTTCTTTCTTCAGGTTGTCCCTCCCTGTCCCCCCTTTTTTTGAAGGATTTGAAAGGCACACTGCTAACATTGGCAGGAAAGCCTAAGAAGTCAGGTAAGGAATGAAAGCATACCCCGAGGAGGGGGTGGAAGCTGGCAGGCTGTTGCAGAGAGGACACCTTGGACATCACAATTTCAAGGCAGCTGTTATTCATTTTCTATGTGATGCTATGTGTCTCAGTTTTCTCAACTGTAAAATGGGAATGGAACTACCTTACCCTCAAGTAGATCTGAGGCTGAGAGGGAATGGTGCTGCTGAAAGGTCTTTGTGAATAGCTACAGCTATGCCACTATACCAAATATTTATTTTGGGACTGGGTGTGTTGACTCACGCTTGTAATCCCATAACTTGGGGAGGCTGAGGTGGGAGGACAGCTTGAGCCCAGGAGTTCGAGGCTGCAGTGAGCTATGATTGTGTCACTGCACTCCAGCCTGAGCAACACAGCAAGACCCTGTCTCAAATATAATATAAATTTTTTTTCTAGAGCTAGCTCCATGCAGAATTTCAAAGAACCTTGGGGCACTTGAGTACTGACATCTATTTGTGTTACAAAACAGGATGAAACAGGATAAATCATTGCTTCCTCTTTTTTTTTTTTTTTTTGCTGGGGGACAACGAAGCTTGAACTTTATCTATCTATCTATCTATCTATCTATCTATCTATCATCTATCTATCACCTATCTTTTTTTATTTAGGGCTTACACCAAGCATTGGTTCCTCAGATACAAGTCAAAGATGAGGAAAATTGAGGCATTAAAATATTTGAAATCTGACTACAAAACGACTGTGTTCTAAACGTCTTTGTCCCTTGAAAATTCATGTGTTGAAATCCTCCTCTCCAGCCAGGGTGGAGGTCTTAGGAGGTCTTAGGAAGCCAAGTGCCTTCGGGAGGTGATGAGGTCACGGGGGTGGAGCCTCATGAATGGGATTAGGGCCCTTATAAAACAGGTCTCTCCCCTCCACTGCCAGAGGACATAGGGAGAAGCCCTGTCTAGGAACCAGGAAGCCGGCCCTCACCAGATACTGAATCTGCTGGTGTCCTGATCTTGGACGTCCAGGCTCTAGAACTGTAAGAAACAAATTCCTGTTGTTTAGAAGCTTCCCAGTCTCTGGTATTTTGTTAGAGCAACTAGAACAGACTAAAACAGGGGTCAATCATAAAATATCAAATTTCTTCCCATGCTCAGAGTGCCACCAGCCATTTCTCCAATGGCTTGCATTTTCTACTCTTTCCAGAATTTGAGAGGGAGAGGGAGTCAGCTGAAGCCTGAGTCCTGCTAGGGCCACCTTGCTGCATGAGTCACCGGGGTATGGTTTTGCTGCAGATGAGCATTGTTGGCCGGTTTCTGGCTGGTTTGGTAAGCCCCAGTCTCCTTCCAAAGCCCCAAGAGGGAGATGCGGGTCTGGTTCCCTGCTTGCTCCTCCTGGTCTGCTAGGCTTGTTCTACCAGGACACCTCTAGACACCTTCCCACAGGCGGTTCACAGAGGAAGGTGCTGAGCTGGGGGTGTCAAGATGCCTCTAGTGAACCGGAAGTAGATCCCATTCCTTCCACTT